>NW_012130085.1:1921953-1924082 GCF_000143395.1 Atta cephalotes
TTATTTTAATAAAATATTAAATGCAGCTGAAACTATAGCAAAAATAAGAAAACACGTGTTTTTTTGTGTAATACATACAATAAGTTATAAAAAATATAAATGAAGTTTTTTACATGAGGGCTTGTTTTGAGAAAATAAGAATACATTTTTGAAGATTGGAAAATTAATAATAAATTAATAATAAATTAATTTTTGGAATACATGGCTCGAATGTTGTAATACTTACTCGTATCTCGACATCCTTTGAGCTCGATGCGAAGACAAACCGTACGTCGATGTTCCGAGTGCGGTAAGATCCGAATTTGACTGGCGAAAATAGGTGGAATCAAATTATGCGACACAATGGTGGAGGTGTCGCTGTTGCCGGCTAAAACCTGCGGATCAATGTCATGAATATTAATAAAACAGCAAACACAAAGAAACAAAAGTAGACAGACAGTGACTTTTTGTTCGTCAATTAATGTGGAACTCGATATTGTCATTTAACTATCATTGTCATTTAAAATAAGAAAGTTTTTTTTTTTCAATGTTGACAAGAAAGATGAATTTTCTTTTTGAATGATTGTGGATTCTATGATATACCTTTTATCGCGAGAACTATACAACATTAATACGATTTAACGATAATGGACATTGCGTCTGGAAATTTTCCAGTACTTATAGACACCTCAATTTTGGATCAGTTGATATTATACGAGCGAATGTATGCGTTTTAATGTGCTGCACCATTAATTTTCCTGGATGGAAATATCTGAATATCCGTCTGCTATCGATGACAGTCGAGCTATCTCCGCAATAATACATTGCGTTTAATGCGAACTTTTCGGCAAAATTCCATTTCGGTAAATTTCCGTTGAATTGACATTAATGTAATGAGGCGTTCGTGAGTTTCACGAAAGTCAATTATCTACAAAACTTATTGTGGAACCACGCTTCAGTTCATTTCATCTTAATTTAGTCCCGTTATTTATCGTGTCATATAAATATATGATTGAGCGATAAGGTATGATTCGGCACAAATATAATACAACCACTATATCATTAAATTAGCCACTGCTTCATTTTACATTTTACGATCAGCTGCATTGATATCGCAGTGAATTATTAATAAGAGAAGATTTAACATTTTATATAATGAAGTAAATGTTGCGCGATATAAAGCATGCATGCATCAAAATATGAGAGAATACAAAAGTTATTCACGTTTGTCATGAAGTTACACATGTAATTATTATTATTATTCATCTCATTTGTTATAATATTATCTAGTAATAAAACTTATTACGGGGAGATAATAAAAAAATATATACTTGAAGTTACGCTGATCATGACATAAGAGATTATGATAGAAATTATTCTATGGTAGAGATGTGCGCAATATCTAAGACAACGATGCGTGATTCAATTTTGAACGCGATATTCGAGAAAAGGAGGAGTTCAATAGAATGGGAAAAGAGAAAACTCGAAAACATTTAGCTTTCGAAATAAAAAAAAGTTGCACTTTTGGCAACGCTTAACCATATGTTACAGTACGAAGACATTACGTGCAATTCTAGCACAAGAGTAGATCACTTATCGATTGCCGCTTCTCTCTTTCATGACTGAATCCTGCCAATGGTATAAGAGACTGCGCAAAATCAAACTTGAAACTGAAAATATTATTTGATTAATCGTGAAAGGATTTTGATATTACAATGGGAAGATACACTGAAAAAAATTTCTGGTTGAAAATAGACGAATCAGAAACTTTTGATTAAATTTATTAGAATTCTAGTTGAGATAATCGGAATTCTGGTTACAATATTTCTGGTAAATCTACTAAACTTTTTATTTTTACCAGAATAATTATTAATCAGAATTCTAGTTGTCTCAACTAGAATTCTAATAAACTTAACTAGAAAATTCTGTTTCGTCTGTTTTTCATCAGAATTACTATTTAATTCAACCAGACCATTTTTCTCAATGTACGTTTCATTTAAATTCGATATACTGTTTGAGAAATAGTTGGTAAATGTTATTAGTTTCCTATAATACATACAATGTATACACACACACACACACACACACACACACACACACACACACACACACACACACACACACACACACACACATATATATATATAATA
>NW_012130085.1:1924549-1927939 GCF_000143395.1 Atta cephalotes
TATATATATATATATATATATATATATATATATATATATGTGTATATATATGTATTTATATAATCTAATTTTAATATATTTATATAAATTTTGTAAATATGAATATTTGCTTTCTTAAATTTCTTTTTACATATACAATTAATACATATATTCTAATATTTCTACACAATTATTGAAGTCTGCTTAGCTGGCTCTCCCACTTAACTAAATCTTAATGATTAAATTATATAATAATGCTCTATTTATGCGCTCTCAAAATCCGATAAAATTTTCTTACTGATAATTGACACGGAAAAAGTTTCATCAATTAAACATCGTTAAGCGAGTGCCAAGTTCTAACTGTGACTTTACTAACAAGCAACTTCGAACCCTGCGTTTCAATGGAATAAAATTCCAATTTGACACCAGGCGCGTGGGTGATTCCGATCGGTTTTGTAGTTTTGTTCTACGTATCGTTTACGTTTACATTTGTTTGAGTCTGTTTCAATTGAGACATGGTGCAAACTCTCGATAGCTTGCATATAACACTTCTATAATCGAACGTTTGTAATCAAATTTCGCAATTGCTCTCTTCTATGCAATACTATTCAAACTGTAGTATGTACTAATTAATACAAAAATACGTTGACCATATTATACGTATAACCATTATTTATATCGTAAAATGTATTAAAAAGTTACTACAAAATTTATTATAAAAAAAAATTTTAATGAAAATTATTAATTTCTTTTTTATATAAGGACATTTTTTTATGTTAAATAATATTTATACTAACTTATGGAATGTTATGGAATGTATTGCAATGTCGAATCTATTAAATACAAATTAATCGAAAAGCGAATAAATTAACCAAAAAATGATGCATTAAACTTGACAAATTGTACTCTCCTTTCATACAAATATCATCAACCGACCTGCCTGTTCTGTCTTACCTCATTGTTGTCCCAACGCTTATATCGGCGCCATCGAGTGAAACCGGGACGTCGATATTCTACAGTGTAATCCTCGACGTATTCCTGACCGCGGCCGTGATCGTAACGGCCCTGTGTCTGCACACCAGTAACGACATGAGTACTCTGTAGATCAACTTGAAGCCACTCACGAACCCCTTTCTCTATTTGACTCTTCGGACACCAAGCACCGCCAGCAGTTTCCTTCCTGAGTCTATTTGAAATATGATTATGCTAGAGATAATCTCTTCATATAGCTTATGCTTATGAAATAATTTCAAGAATGTGATCTCTCTCTCTCTCTCTCTCTCTCTCTCTCTCTCTCTCCTAAAGACTTTAGAAAAAAATTTATATTTTCTAATGTACAAAAACTATTCTTTTTTTATTATAATAATATTATTATAACAATAAGCTTAAGCTTGTTCCGCTTTGACGTTATATTATAGATATATTAATAGATAAATACAAGTGATATAATTTCTACTCAAATTTAATATAATCTAAATGAAGGATAGTAAGTTATTCGCAAGGAGAGATATTTGTAAGATGACAATTTCGTAAAGTGTGGCGCATAATTTACGACCGCTAAAAACGGGCGAAATTACTGAATCGTATTATTAAGCTTTACAAACGAAGAACTTTACATAAGATGGTCGTTAGACTTTTAATTTCAAAAATGCCACCGAATTATCGTTTACTGTCTTTCCGGGCATAAAAAAGTCTGCCAATTATATTGTACAATTCAGTTACTATCCTTTCAACTAAGAAGAACAATTCATGAGACCATTTCTAGGTTTTAAGAACTTCCACCTTTTTAAAAGTATACTTAAACAGTGAATCCGTGATTTACTTGCGCTTCTACTTCTTCGAGCCGCTCACGTTTTCTCTTTCTCCGTCGATTATTTACGTTTGTGTTAAATGGCGTTAATGAAAGTCTTACTACCTCAATCACTTCTGGTCGAGTGGCATCTCGTACTTAATAACAAAGTTAACTTCATCGAAGATCGAGGAGATTCTCGCTTTTTCCGACCACCTTTCGCTGACGATTGATTTCCGAACGGCGTTCGTGCCGCGTTAATTCATTTACCATTAACAGTTTTTACGTAACTTTAATATGAAAGGATTTCATTGTTAAAGGAAGAAATTTCATGTAACAGTCGATAGAAACTTTATATTATTAAGTAAATTGCGTTCTTATGGAAACTTTGTACGCGTGAGAAGTGTCAGCTAAGCATGAACAAAGCTCTCTATTAATATTATTATAGAGTCGCAAACATCGAGAACGTTTTCTCATGCTATTATGTGTAATATTGAGCTATTTTTTGTCTTGTTAAAGATTATATTCAAAGATTTAGTATTGAAACTTTAATTAACGATGAATGTACATTGAATCTATACAGTACAACTAGATAATTGAATTTATAGTATAATCTTATTATACAGGATCTCTCCATCTATTCATGAACAATATATAGAGAGACTACATAATAACTGCCTTTGTGTATGTTATTGTATATACGAGCTTCTCAGATCGACGATTTGATGTATTTAAATCTTTAGACAGATACTCATTTATCAGGCGCGTCTGGCGGCTGATCAATGATCATCTTTACTGTTTTAATTATCAGCTGCTGGAACGTAATAATCTAGCAGAAGAATCCATTTCTCAATTTACATACTGTATATATTTACATATTTCGTTTAATTATGATGACAATGCATTCAACTTGTGGATTTTATGATAAATTTTTATTCTGTTTTAACGAAAAAACCAATCGACTGCGAAATGGTGCCAAATATTTATTATATGTAGCAAATAAAAAGTTTTAATTTTTTCCACTTCTCTAATTTACCCGTTTTCACATCGATTGAACGAGTCGATTAAATAAATAAAATAACAATGATTGATATACAATGTATTATACATTTTTTATGCAGATATTATTTTATTTTTTAATTGTGATGCAATAAGTGAATTATTATTATTGCAATTTTCTAAAATAAATGCATTTAGAAAGTATCACTCTTTAATAACTTTGTAGAGTTGTTTGTAGAAATGTATCTTTTATAAAACGCAATTACTATTTCTCCGTAATTGGATTGCGCGTTTGATAGTCACAAGCGTATTAGGCATGTAACTTCAAGGAAATTAGGTTTGAATAAGTTAAAATCCCGGTGGGCATTAAATCAATATCACTACTGCTCGGAAAAAGCAAACTTTCACAATAGATAGATAGATGAATGGGATCGTTGAGTTATAAACAGAACGCGCGCGACAGGTGTGTAAAATATAGGATTAGACGCGAGGGGGGATGAGAAATGATGCATGGCATATCCGTGGATGATAGTGCGTTAAATTTGCGGTCTGATAAACGATTGGATCTACCTTTTCAAAGTACATTAAAAAAACGTACAGAAAGAAAAGGGGGGAAGGGGAGA
>NW_012130085.1:1931728-1933247 GCF_000143395.1 Atta cephalotes
TATATATATATATATATATATATATATATATATATACAATGGTGACATTTGTTTCATCGTACAGATTAAATTCATCTAGTTTTTTAGATCCTTTTTCGTGAAATCTCACTGATCGAGAAACGAAAAGATTACACCGTTCTCGTTTATATTACATGTATATCAGTTACATTTATATTTATTATGTTATTATTATTTATGTTTCCGATACAAATGAATGTGCTCGAAAGCATTATAGTTGTGCGATTTATGGATAAATTTGTGGTTTTACGGATATACAGTAACATTTACGAAGAATAACGATTAGTTTAAAGGAAGCGGAGAAATGCGCAGAAGCGTATCTTCCGGCTCTCAAATCAGCGAATAGGAAGAATCGTTCGCGTTCGAGCCTGTTCTTATTGGTCTCAAGCAGAATACAATCGAACGTGAGTGCGCGTATGGTCGATTAAATCTTTTCACATACCTGTCAACTTTGCGGTTTATGTTGGTTCGGCAACCCTCTTGGAGAAACCTCGAGAACGATCGGCTAAACTGTCCGGGAGAGCGGAAAGGAATTTCTTCTCACGAAGGTAAAATCAGGAACTCAGGCAATAAACATTGTGATTGTCGTTATTGCCGTGACTCGTTCAAAAGCAGTTTTACAAAGAGGGTGCTTCTATCAAAATCTACTAGATATTGTTACAACGAAATCCTTCTAAAAACTTCATAGATCTTTCAACAGTATGAGTCGAAAATTCGCGGGAGAGAGCTTTGCGGTGTTAGGAAAGCGCGAACATCGCCGGGAATGACAAAGGATCGCTATGAGAAACGTTTTCACGAAGATTTAACTGACTAGTTTGTGAAGCCAGACGATGCTATTTACAGTGGAAGTATTTTAATAACGTCAGTGTAGTTATCTTCATTCTCATCTGTTACAATAACTCTTCTTTCGCCATAACTTCTGCTACAATTATTTTTTTACGTATTCTGTGAAAAGTGATGACATAATACTCATAAGATGAATAAATTGCTTCGAGCAATATTTCTATAAGGTAAATGTATCAGTTATTAGGCAGTTTGTGGACATGATCCAATTATTAGATGAAATGACAAAAATTTTAAATATCAAGCTTTTAATTAGGTATATATACGACTCTAAATAAATACGTTGTCTATAAAAATTTTACAACGAATTTATTTAAAGTAACAAATACATGTCTTAAAAGCATATCTAAAATTTTTATGATCATTTCATCCAATAATTAGATTATATTAATTGATATATTTATTTTACACGTGTAAAAATGTTCATCGATTTATCATCATCATAGTTACAGCACTAAGGGAAATATATTATACGTATGCAATGCGAAATTACATTAAAAAAATTATATTAAAAAATAAAAGTCAAAATTAACTGGTATATGAATAACACAATTAAACGAAGAAGAGAGCCATATTCTGTTAAAATGGATTTTGGTGGCATGGAAAAAACAGTTTTGCTGTAGTAACTAAAAATTTAGATAGATACAGATCTAAAAAA
>NW_012130085.1:1933267-1960483 GCF_000143395.1 Atta cephalotes
TTCGTTAGAATGACAAAACTTTTTGCAGCATTACTCATGCTTGAGTTTTCTACGTAATTATTTTGATGGCCCAATAAAATTATTTTTAGATCTGTAATTTTTAGATCTGTTATTTTTAGATATTTCAGCGCGCGCGCATACACACATA
The DNA here is from genome assembly GCF_000143395.1 of Atta cephalotes. Classification (NCBI taxonomy): domain Eukaryota; kingdom Metazoa; phylum Arthropoda; class Insecta; order Hymenoptera; family Formicidae; genus Atta; species Atta cephalotes. The sequence continues at coordinate 1,933,416 of NW_012130085.1, forward strand.
CATAAAATTGTCCTTTTCATATAATAATATTTTTGAATGAATTTTTTCCAATTTATGTAAACTGCGTTGATTATTTGTCGGTATTGAAACATAGTTTAACTATTTGAATAAACTGAAAATTGTAAAAATTTACATAAATATTATTAAGCATCAAGATCCATTTTGATTGTGAATATGGCTCGCTTCATTGCTTAAAACATTAATTTCGCTACGTTCAGCGCTTACAGCACTTTTCAAGCGTCATTTCATCCTTGTTGTTTTTAAATATTAAATAAGAATAAATGATGCTTACAACCGTTGATATGAGCACCAAAGCGAACGCAGCTAAATTAAACTAAAACAGAATTGGGATTTAAAAAGAGTATACAATTTATCATAATAACTTCTTATTTGATATGAACTTTACTCTAAGTTTCTATGTGCTCGGATTGTTGCGCTATAGTAGTAACAAGAGGCATTTTGTAACCACTTCACGGATACTGGTAGACATCCGGTACACCTGCGAGACGCATGGAAATCGCATGGGCATTTGGACTTGGTAACGTATTCATAGAATTCTCGCGCTCCATCTTTCTCTCCAGTTTGTGCAAATATTCTTCCGCTTCGCGCTTTGTTCCAATCCACAAATACAGCAGATAAGAGAAAAGAAACACATGTCAAACGTTCGATCGAAAACAGTGGAAGCTGACGCACCAGTCACAAACGACGTGAAATAACGCAAACCCCGAGAGAAGCGATACGCTGCCATTTGTCGTTTGTATAGTTTTCGCGTAAGTTGCAGAACAGAATAAGCATGATAACTCGAAAAGATGATAACTTTTGTAAGCAAAAAAAAATTAGTAGTGAATACGTATGGAAAATGATATGAAAGTCATAAAACGATGGATTACAATGAAAGTATATAAAAAGATAAATAGAATTATACTGAATATTAAAATATTGTGACTCAATTTTTTGTGCCTGAAACATTTAGAATGTCGAGCCCTTTCCTCCCCCGTAAAATACAATAGATCGATACTGCAGATACTTGAAAAAGTCCGGCAAACTTGTTCGTTAAATTACCTACATATTTCAAGTATAATCTTCCGAAATCACTCTTTGTTTTCTATAATTCAACCTCATACTTGTCGGAATGTTCGAGCATCTCTCTCGGGTCAGTAAGTAACAACCTTCGCACCCATTGTCCGGGTAAGAGAATCCTGACGCGAGGTCGGTGGTATACGAGGCGTTTCGTGGATTCATTGCGACGCATTCCACGTCGAACTATTCGTCTTGCCAGGTGGCGTGCAATTTGGCGAACCCGGGGACACGACAGTCGGAAATCCGGACATCTCGGCCGCAGTCAGCGCCACGAAGACACCTTCAGGACTGGCGGATGTGAATCTTGGCGCTTTCATAGTCTCACAACATTAAATCCGTACGATGTATTGAGGCAATTTAAGCTGTTGTAATACTTAATCGTGTTTAAATACGCATTACTTTTATTTCGTGAATTTCTGTAAAATTTGCAGCATTTTGGCTATGGTATTTCTTGGTGAATGCATTTATACCTTTGCTTTGATTATTTCCACGTCGGGCATAACAGTACTTTTTCGTTAATTCGTAGAAAAATGAAAACTCTTTTCTTTTTTATCATCAGTTTGTACATTACGCGAAACAACCATTTTTGAGAATCAAATCTCGAACAAATCGGACGTTTTATGAGGACGTTGAACGCGCTCAAGTTAATTCTGTATGCGTACACACGTTAACATTTTATACGAATATTGTAAAGCTCCCTGCGAGGTGTTCTCCGCGTCACCTGGTCCACTTTGTCCCCTGTTACTATCGAATGAAAATCCGGCTTGGAAACTTTCCTGTCGCGATGCTCTTTGTACAATCGGCTTTCTCCGTTCTTCGGGTACGTTTGTCCGCACGGATGAACAGGGTACGGTGACCGACGCGACGGGTCTCGTTTTTGCACGGCAACTCCTCCTGTTTGTCCTCGCTTGAAATAAGGATTCCGGATTGGAGGGTCGATGTTACCTGTTCGAACTCAACTATGCTAGGGTGAAATCTTTTTTTCCCTCCCATTCCCCGATAGCTTCTCTTGTTTGTTTCTGTCTGGTTCTCGATTCGTTCGGACCGATGGGAGTACGTCAGGTGTTCCGCCTATAATCCTTCGACTAAGCACGAATGGAACTGTAGGGATAGTTGATCCTGTGCGATAGCATGCCCATGTTTCTCTGAACCGCACTTGACCTGCCTCTCATTTTTACGAGTTATCCGATTTCTGTTTATAATTATGATTAAAAGGAACATAGTATTATTTAAAAATTAGCACACAAAGGATTCACCAGATGATTTTCTAAAGATTTTATCGCATTGTTATAACAATTTGATAATCATCGTTAATGGTAGAACGTCGATGGCAACGTTGCTGTTTTGTTTGTGGGCAAAATTTGCCAAGCTTATTACAAGATAATTGATAGTCGCTTCATCGGCTCGTTATCGCATTCGAGGCGCAATTCGAAAATCGTGTTAGCGATGTACGTCGATAGACTGGACGATTATTCGTCCATTATCATCGCGTACATGCTCTCGTCCCGGTGTCTGGATTACAATACCAAATGATAGCCATCAGAAATGCACGACAGAACTTCGCAACAGCCCTTGGTCGCCCGTGGTAGGGGATCGGATTTACGTGCCGTGAGATACGTAGATCGCCATCTGCGAGTGTGTTTGCGGCGACGTTAACACGAAACACGTTCATGTTTCCGTTTTCCACCCATCATGCCCTCACCGTCTGCAATTCGATGGGAAGACAGGCACTGCGTGGCACTGCGAAGAGGGTGGCTCGTTCGTACGAGAGTTTTCAAAGAAAATGCACATATATGTAAATATAATAATATATAAAGTAGCGTTTTATGTACATGTATACATATACATACACACGCACATCGTTTAGACTCTCACCGATGTCGCGGGACGCTATTCGGAAAACCATCACGCTACTAGACTATATTTTATCTCGTAAATGGATGTGTCTGATCGAATGTGAATTTCTTACCTGATATCAACTGTCGATCCATGAGGATATCGATGAATAGAATGGGGAACGCGACGTGTACAGTTCGCGGATATGCAAGCATCCGGTTCGTCAGAACCGGAATTTTATTATACTATGTACGTGCTTTACGTTTTTCATATATGAAATATCACATGTCTCCCGTTATACACAAGCAACGTTCTATAGTTTTTCGGAATTTGCCTCTTTATTCTTACTATTATTTACCTCCTATCATTTTTCTTTATTTCGACGGATTATCATTGCAATGCGTACACTATTCATAAGCGAGGCCGAAACTGTGAATAATTATAAGTAATTTAATTAAAATGCGCGAGATATAATGATGTGAATAACAATTATATTATTAATGAAATAATAAGCTGAGTATGGATTTTTTAATGCATTTTAGATACTTTATTTAAAATATGTGTCAAATATTTCATTTTAGGAAAAATTGTTATGCATGTTAAGTGAAGCTTGATATTTGGAGCTTATAATCCTTTTCAAGATGTGTATATTTTTAATGGCTAATTTTTCATTAAGCTTTAAAGAGTTATGCGAACGTAATAACGTGCATTTTAATATGTCACGGCGTTAGTCGCGAAATTGTTCCCGGCCACTTTGTCGGAATATTAAGGCCAGCCGGAGTCTGTACCCGTAGTGGCTTCTGAGGTGTCCATCGTAACGGCGTGTTTATTGTAATAAGCGAGTCGGAAGAACGTCGTAAAGTTAAAGACCAAACGCGCGCGCCTGTGTATTAGAGAAACTACAATAGAATTCCAGACCAAAGTCATCGTATAGCAATTCCGACCAGTTTTCAACAGGACAGTTAAATTTAAACTAGTGACACTAATTTAATGCCCGTTATTAACATTATTCGCAAGGAACGTATATATTCTTTCAGGGAGAATGATCCGGATTACATACATGGCAATACGTTTGCGCTACAGATAAAAATAGTTTCCAATCGAATGTTGAACTATTACCTATATATCCATAAAACTCCGCTTTATTGGGGATTACTCAGAGGAAGCGACAAAAATCGAACAATATTTTGGATTCGATATGAAGATTTGAAATTCTTCTCTGATATATAGGAGATATATATATATATATATATATATATATAGGAGCATAAATTTTTGTAATTTAAGAAATTTTATAAAATTCTGTTTTATGTAAAAAGTATAAAATGTTTTGTGTAAAAAGTAAAAAAGAAAAAAGAAGATTATATCACTTGTAACTCTGATTCGTTTCTCAAAAATAAACAAATTCTATACAGAAAAATAAACAAAAATATAAAATAAATAAAAAAAATGGTAATGGACGATGGCGTTCAATTAAAAAATGTCTTCTTGCACGAATGAAATAGTTTGTGGTCCTATATATATTAAAAATGATATTTTTTTTAATCTTCATGTACCACACATCATCTATTGACATGTCACTCATAACACAATTTGCATATTTTGTGTATCAGCTTTTCTACGCGCCTCCCAATCTCACGCACTGTTTCTGGTTGGCAGAGCTCGTATCATATTGCGTCACTCGAACACGAATACGCGAACGCGAGTTTACGTGTTATGTGTTCCGCACATCGTAAATCGTGAAGTTACGAAATGGACATACAGTCCACTCCCGGAAAATGTTTCGAAGCTTTCACCTGTTCACAGCTTTATGTTGAAAGGTATACGCGTGACGCTACATATAATAAGTACTTCCACAAATCTGAATAACAATTAACGTAGAAATTTTATATGTATTACTCGAAATAAAAATTTGATCTCGTCTCTTAATATAAAAGAAATGATTGCATATTATAACGGAGAAGAATTTGATAAGAGAAACAGAGGAGAATTTGATAAGTGTAATTTTTGCTGATAACGGAAGATTTTTCTTCGAAGGCCTTTCTTCGAAGTTTTATAGAATAAATCTCTTTCAATTTACTATTCCAAAGCCGATGATTTTGTTTAAGCATGCACGCCGTATTTCTCATCTTTTATCTTTTCTCTTTATGCGTGATAAGAAAAATAATCTTCGATATAATGGTTCGGCGAAACGGCAAACATCTTTTACAATGAATCTCAGGCTGGAACTCCTATCACCGACACTGCGAGAAAATTCCTTCGATCTATATGACGGAATTCTATTAGCTAGAGCACATAAAATCTAGAAGAAGGTAAAGCGACTCTCGTTGATTAAAAGAGTAAATTTGCAAATCATATAATTGTATTTGGCCAAATACTTCAGATATTCACGTTTCATGTTTAACTAATTAATTCGAATATACATTTATATGCATACCATCTTATTAGTAATTTCATTCCTTTAGAATTATTTTCCTTGTTCTGCTCATGTCAAATGTTATTATCTGATGTTTCGATTCTCATTACATTTTATTACGTTACTCTACGTATCGGTAGTAACGAACCCATAGTTTGGCACTGCCTAGTTCATTGTGAGAAAAGACACGCGATCATAGAGTGACAGACTTCCTATCGTGTACTTTAATTAGCGTCAGCGAAATACCCGGATGAAATCAGTAGCCAGGAAAATAATAGGAGGGTATGTTGGGAGAGTTTACGAACTAACAGGCATATTGCCGTAGTGATGACGAAATAGCGAGAGGCGAATATACGTGGCACGTAAATACCCTCGTGAGAAATAATTAAAAAATAATTTAACGCGTGAGTTTAATAAAATTTTCGCATATTAATTAATTGCATTCGAGCTATCGAAATTCTAAAACGCTAAAGTTATTTTACAAATGTCTTGAAGTGATAGAACAAGATTTACATATGTAGTAGAAGGCATTGTATAATAAAAGAAAAAAGGAAACCGAAGGAAAAGAAAATGGAATAAAGAGAAGAATTATCTTCAGGTGGTTGCTTTTATAAGAGACTTAATGTATATGATGGGTCGCGGGATTGACGTGTCTTTTACGAGCTAGTATTGAAAAAAAAATGCGATGAGCAGAATCGATCGATGTGAAGCAAGGAGCACAAACAAGATATTCCCTCGACTATTATACCGGAAAACAATATATTCCACGTTTCAATTATCTTAAATTCCACAGAAAAATTTAAGACGTTTCAAGAAATCATCTTTAAATACTCTTAAATAAATATTAAAAAGAGTTTTTCTGTTAATTGCTCCAATTATAATTGTCAATTTATCTGAGACGATATGTAAACGTAATACATTTTTTAAATTAAAAATTTTCTTGTGAACTATTTTATAATTTATTGTTTTACTTAAATCGCTATTGTTGATGTATTTACGATGCATATATAATATATTTTGTCTATATAACGCGTGTAAGATAACATAGAATGTGAATATTCCATAAAGTGAGAAAGAGGAGGCATTCATGCGCGCGAAGCTCGATTGTTGGCGGGGAATGAGAATGGAATAGGATGAGACTTAACGTGCACGACGGGTCGTAGGATTGACGTGTTCCTTATAAACCAGAAGGGCGAGGCGAAGATAGTAACGGAGGAACCAGACGCGAAAGTGAAGGAGGACATTGCGCGGGTGGAAGGCAGGTGGATAGTAAGGATGACGAATAGAGAAGGAAGACGGGATAAGGTAGGAAGGCACGTCGCGGCGCCTGCACGCCGTGGAAACCCGATTGTTCTCCGCAACCGACTGTGTCTCATTACTTCGAATTGGCTAGCCGTAGACAATGCCAGCGGGTAATACGATTATCCGGAAGATGGTTTTCAGCGGCCACTCCTTCGTTTCTATCGTCCTCTTCCTCCGATCGGATGTCCTTTTGCGCTCTTATGTTTCAACCCCGCGCCATCGTATAAACCCTTTTTTCCAAAGTATGTTGAGAAAATCAGTTCTACGGGGGTGTACGAGACCGGAAAAGAATAAGGCAGTGCGGAGATGACGGTGACTAAAGAAACAATGGACCAATATACGGGAGACCATCTTAAGGCGGCTCTAGACGATATGGCTAATTTACGTCAACTTACCCACATTTACTAAATATCGACCTACGTATGTGTGTGCATTACAAAAAGAGTTTGCTAATAGCTATCAAATGTTGAGTGAAATAATTTTAATCAAATGGTTGATATAACTAAAAATACTTTTTACTTTACTAAATATTTATTAAATATTACTAAATAATATTAATAACCAACTGATTGATAATAATTACCAAATATTTTCTATTTAAAATATAAAGTAAAATTGTTTTTAGTTATATTAATCGAATATTTGATTGAAATTATTTCACTTACTATTGGGTAGCTTTATTACCAGACTCTTTTCAATGTATGTATAATATTTGATAATTTGACATACATTGGTCATATCGTTTGAAACCGCCTATATTTATCACACAGACAAAAATCGAAGATTAACTTTAGATCGAAGACAGATGGTTTCTAAAACATGCGGAGAGTGCCCGCCGAAACTTTAAATGCGAGGAAAGGGACGAGTGCTTTCGCTATGCAACAAATAGAACAGCTTTTCAATCGTATACTGCCAAGCTCCGGTTACACTTCGTCGGTCGCCCGAACATTTCAGCGCGTTTTTACTTACATCAGCTGCACGACAACTCCGCTCGATTCGACTATGTTCTGCGTATTTCTAGTATTCAAGAGGCAATTCAGCCAAACCTACATTCTACGCCTGGTTTCGAAATTTTGTGGCTAGCAAAGAATTGAAATGTTTTTCTGGTATTAAAAGTTACAAAAGAAATTCCTGAGCTATATACGGAAGGAAAGGAAATTCTTTGAGTTTGCAATATTATTGCTCATTCAATTTTGTCCTTATTTTAAATATTATTCTGACATGTTTTGTTAGAGATTTTCCATACGACGAAAATAGTTTGTCAATTTAAAATTTTCGTTATGCAAGTATTTTTGTTGGATAATGTAAACAATATTCTTTGATGCATGAAACCGTAATGAGTTACCATTTTATATTACTCAACATATAATGAACACGTTTATGCTTATATCTCTCTCGTAAATAATATATGAAACTAAAAAGATGTTTAATATTTCAACAGATTTCAAAGATAAATTCAGTCAAATCTCCACGTTTTTAAGGATGACTTGGTCTTTTTTTTTATTTGCAAGCATGCGACTGTAACTTGACTTTCATCGTGTCGCTCATTTGAATTTCTTTTCCAAGTTGCTTCGCCTAGAAAAGAGCTACCGAGTGCGTTGGAGATTAGATGAGAAAGACTGGACGATGAAAAGAGAAGACAAGTAAAGATGAGTTGAAAAGACAATGAGCCACTAGAAGCGTGACGTTTTCTTTCATCCACCCAAAGATAAAAAGCAAAGAGTGATCTACGAAAAATATTCTGTCATTCTTTCTGATAAGGCATCTATAGGCAAAAAAAACTTGATTTCCTACTTAAAATAACAGAATAAAATCAACCAATTCATTCAGTATAACTAAATAAGATTTTCGAAATTGAAAAAATGCTTATATTTTTTAATAATTATTTTTTTTAATAAAATTATTTTATTAATAAATTATTTTTTTAATAAAAGATTTAATAAATTCTGATCGATTATAAAATTAAGTTTATTTAATATAAAACATATATTTTCTAGTATATAAAGTATGAATTTCGTTATAATATATTTACATTCAAAATTTTGCAAACAGAATTTATAATCATATAATTATAATTAAGTGTTAGATGATAAATATTAAAATATACTTTGTTTATAACTCAGTTTGATAAATATTTTTCTCAATAAATTTCAAGTATTATGTATATATCTTATTTTTCAATGTTAAAATTCTAATCACTTTCTCTCATATTAGAGAAAGTGATTAAATGTAAAAAAAAGGTAAAAAAATTACTTATCGAGTCATAATTTTATGTCTCAAATGCGGTTAACAGTTTTTTTCCTTTGCATTATACTTTGGGAGTTGATAGAACGAACAATTTTAAATCTAAATATAATTTCTATATTAGTGTGTTAAGTATATAATTATATTTATCTAAATGATTTAATAAAATTAATAAAAAGGAAAAAAATAATAAACGAAATTTTTATTTTAAAAATTAAAACGTAGTTAATTAAAACTTGTTAATGTTCTTCCTTTTTCATACAAATCTTACAATATTAGAAATGTATTTAATATTTTTCTTTTCATTGTTTTCCATTTTTTTCTGAAAGGCAAATTATGTATAGGTACATTTCTAACATTTAAATAATTTTTTCACTGTAAGATTTTTGTTAAATTCGAATTCGGATTTTATTGCATCACGAATTTTCTTTTCAATATGAATTCGGGGAGAAATAATTGATTTAGAGGTAAAAAGGAATGATAACCACGAATAAAGATGCCAACTAAGGAGACAATGAGCTACATCGTGGGCAAATTTTATTTTATTTCCGGGAAGATAAGACCCAAAGATATTAACCGGCAAAGCGACTTAGACTTGGACAAGACGACGTTTCCACCTCACTGTGGGTTTTCATTCTCGAGGAAAACTACTCTGCATTTCAAATCCGAGGAAAGCCAGGCTGCTTCTTGTCGCAGATGGTCGATTTAGCTGAGCGGTAGAAGAAAAGAAGATGGGGATGCTCGGACAAACGAAAGCTGAGGAAATGTATTTACATTGATTTTGCTTATATCATAAAATATATTTTATTACTTTTTACTTAACATTCGATTATAATTTCTATCGTAAAAGCTGAATATAACATGTTTCACTTTATATTATACAAAAATACATACTTTGTATTAAATAAACTTAATTTCGGAAACTTATAATTAATTTTGTCAATTAATAATAGTCTATATCAAGTCATTTATTTGAGTGATATAACACTCCAGTTTCAGAAATCTAATTTAGATAGATATGTCGTGTTAATCACATCCAAATATTACTAATTTGAAATAAACAGTTAAATTTAATTATGTAAAATCAATATCATCATTCTTTTCATATAGCTGATCTCATTCAAAAGTAACACGAAGAATTGACAATAGAACAAGCGATGTTACGCGCGAAAAATAGCACGCTCGAGAATTAACCGACGACAACACGAATCCGGATTTAGTCGGGAATGCTTGGAACTCTTCTGCATTTCAAATTGAAAGGCTAGGCGGAAGAATCGTCTGGTGGAAAATGGGAAAAAGGTCGGATGCGATATCGGACTAAACGGGGTGACGTGAGAAAGCGAGGATGGGGTTGCGAGAGGGAGAAAAAAAATAGGAATTTTTCTTGGGGCATCAAAGTCACCGCCAAGGTGTAGCGAATTTGATCTATCGGCATAACCTTTGATAGGCGACGAAGAAAAATTGGATTTTAATCGAAGTTAGAAAAATGTACGCGGGAAATTGTAATATCATCTCTCTTTCTTATTATCTCGTCTTAATTCATAATTTTCCTGTAATTATTGGATCATCTCTAATTATTTGACAGGTTAAATCATCCTTTGATCAGTCTCTATAACATATAATGTGCGAGCATGAAAAATAAATGCTCGCGTTGAATATTACACAAATATGATTTCTCTGTTAATAATCGCTGACAATGAAATCAATTAAATTTTACAAAGGATAATAATGGTTATAAGCGACTAATATTAATTCGTGGAGTCATTTGCTGGTCACGTAATAAAAGTGGGTTATATAATATTGAAGAAATCAATCAATCATTGATAAATAATTTCATACTAATTAAACATACAAAATATTTTAGTATTTAGACAAAAAATATTGTCTGTTAAAAAAATTAAAAACAATTCAATTAACTTTTTGTGTTCTCGATGCTGATAAACAAGATTTTTTAAATAAAAGTTTGCAATTTTTAAGATTATAGATATGTAATTAAATCAAATTATAATATTAATAATTTGATAGATAAAGTTAACTTAGAGTCTCGTTTATGAACTGCTAATACTCATTGTGATTGATTTTCTTGTAAGCTAGGTAAATTGTCACTGAGCGCTATGTGTCTATATGGATAGGCCATGTAAGTAATGTGAGCGATGCCGAAATCATTACCAAGTCAAATATTGAACTTGGCTAATTTGTTATCGGCGAGAAAGTAGAACGACGTGTAGAAATCTCCTTTGCCGGCAAATTTGCCCTAGTTACCGAAGTTATAACGTTGTTAAACGTTCCTGGTCGACTTATGAGAGGTAGCCCCGTTGAAGAAAATGTATAGATCACTCTCGAACGGATTCTCGTGCATGGAAATAGGCGTTTGGAATAATAAAGGGTTTTTTCGGAAGTGCTTTGGAATGAAGTTTAAACGATCACGCTTGAGGTACTGCAGTCGAATATTAAATCGGATAGAACTACGGTATATACAATGACTTAGAAGAAAATTTATATAAATCATTAAGAGTTTGAGACACTTTTTCGATTTCTGATTATCGTTTTTGTCTTTTACGATGTGGAACATATTCTCACGAGATTACTTTACAAGTTTACGATCGTTCACATATTTACATGAAACATTTTTTAATGTATTAAAAAAGACTGTGAAGAGTTTCATTAAAAAGTTTTATTACACTCTTGCATATCTTTGCTAAAATAACCCATTGTGATTTGCATATTCAAATCATGAGTTTGTATCATGAGTATCATAAGTTTCTTCGGTGAAACAGACAGAGCTCGTAATAGTGTAAAGTATATACTATGACCTAGATCTATTTCGTTTCTTATTTATACATTCTGTGAATAATTTGGAATCAGTTTTTTGATACCTAATTTAAATGATATTTAATTGAATACATAATTGAATATTTAATCTATACTAATTAAATGCTTAATTGATTATTTAATCTAAATTTATCAAAATCATTAAATTGCTGTGATAGATGTATAAAAAGACTGATAACTAGAAATTGAAATTATAAAAAAATCTGTTGCCTAGATTTTTACTAGAAAGTTACCGAGATACATTAGTATATCTCTCCTTTATCTTAAATGTAACATTAAAAGAATTAAGTTTTCTTAGAAAAAGGAAAAATCTATTTTTTAATTTAACCAAAAATTATTGATAAATCAAATAAAATTGATAAAAAGAATATTCTTAATATGATCAAATGGCATTTTGTCACTTTTGTTTCATAACTCATTTTGATAAAAACCGCCCATTTCTAGTTATGACGATTGATTTTTTACGAAATTATGTTAGTTTTTATTTTTTGAGATTTTGAGATATATAATAATGTTTAATTATATATATTCAACTTGAAAATGACATTTTTTTTTAGTTGTGATGTTTTTTTTAGTTGTTCCTTTTTTAAGGAAGAGAGCCATATATAGTTTCCTATTCGTTTACATATCTCACATATAGTACTACGTTAATATTCCAAACTTACATTAGAAACCATGTATTCTAAAGTTAACCTTCCAATATAAGTTTAGTTGTTACTTCTGATATATATCCTCTTTGTTCATCTCATTGCTCTGTCGGTATGCTGAGACAGGTACATCCCCGAAGTAATAACGTGCCTGTACTTGTGCATTTCCAGTGGTGTGGAACGGAATGATTTGCTCGAGGATAATGGGAACCTTTGTGCATCTTTAGCAATCATTCGGAACTTACCGGACAGAGAATCTCAGCTACGATAGTCACGAAACTACTGTTCGTTCAAAGGAACTGAAGAACAGAGAGCAAAGGTCCTTGAAACTGTCTCGAGAAGGTAGCCGACTACACTCGACGCTAGCACTTATCGTTGTGTAACTGTTTGTTCAACCACGAAGACAAGACCATTTACCATAACGAGGAAAACGCTAGCGGAACTTAGAACCGGTGAAAGCTCGCAACAATAGTCGCCTGTTTATCCTATCCTTTGCCCTCCAAATCCTCTACTGTCCTATATACTCTTCTTTCATATCTGCTTATAATCTGCTTTTTACCAGGTTTTTTTATCTCGTTTCCGGTAACATAATGCTTAGCGAAAGCCTTGGAATAATGTTAAAGATTTAGATTTTGACAAATCAGTAGTTCTGATGTGAGATGTGCTACTTTTCATTGATAGACGTATTATTTTGTCGAATACATACACTTTAAAGTTAGATAACTATTTCCATAGTTCCGAGTGGAAAATATCCTTAAATAATAGTCAGAGCATTTGTGTCAACGGTGTTCTACGTGCTAGGTATTCCTCGTCGTTTCCTCCGCTTCTACGACCTTTCGTCCATTAAGTCGTCTCTCGAGGAAGTCGTTACCACGAGGAAGGTGTAAGAGTAATGGCGCTGACCTTTCGTAAAATATGACATAGTCGTACATGTAACGCGATGACGCAAGTGTACATGCATTTTCTATATTTAGCGTGATTTAAGACTGGTACTCCATTTGATTAATAAATGATTAAAAGATATTCGATGGTTTATAAAGATGTCGAAAGATAGTCAGAAACTAGAGAAAAGAAAAGAGTCTTTAATATATTCAAGCGAAAGTGGGACTTTTATATAAACTTGCGTGTCTCATTCTAAAGAAATAATATTTTGAGCACGTACACCATCATGGATCGTATTACAGCGAAACGGAAATAGAGACACGAGCCTTTATTGCGGTCTTCGCGGAAACATCAATAATCTCAGGAACTTCTTAAGCGGCTTGAACGTTCTTTCGGTAACCATAGTGCTTTATATGCCGATAATCGATTGACGAAGAAAGAATTTTGCTGAGTTTTATACCACAAAAAAAAAGAGCGCCACTCAAGTATCTCAACGCAAATCAACGATCGTCTTTGATAAAAATCATCGAAGCGTTTCGATCCGGATGATGTTAAATATACTCTGAAAAGCTTTTCGATTTAAATTTCTTTTCACTGTCTTCAGCTCTTTGATATTTGCTTTATTATTTGTTCTTTTTAAACATTCTTATTTAAGTAAAAATATCGAATTTATGATTCTAAAGTCAAGAATCATATAGCATTGACATATTATTTCAATAGATTTGTTGGTAAACGATTTTCAGTGACAATTTATATATCCAACAAAAATTAATTTCATTATAAATTATTTATTATTTAGACATTTATAACGTAGTAGAAAAAATTTATTGAATTCATTTTTATATTGAATAAGCTAGAAAAATCTATAAAGGAATAATGTGATAAATTGACGATTGAATATTAAGCCACTTAATATTATTTATTGAAAATAGAGTATTTCAAGTTTAGTTATTTTTTAAAATATGGTAAAATTCATATCAAAGTAGAATATAATAAATAACTTTGTGTGCATTATGTAGTCTTTAGATTTTGAGCATATTCTTTAGATTTTTGTATCAGATTTCTTATTATGAAATTCTAGAGAATTTTCTAAATATTCGGTATATATGGGACGTAAAGCAATCGATACACGTTATTTTCTGACCAATTTGTCGAGCTGGAAGGCGGCCTGCTAGGTTCGGGATAATGAGGGAATTGTTTTCCGAAGGTGGCGCGCCTTTTAGCGCAAAATTGCTCCGCTCTCTATGCCGGCGACCGATGTGGAAGGGATGAAGGAATCGAGGAAGAGAGGGTGGCGCAAGGAGACTTCGGCGGGATGCAATTTATCCTGTCGCATTAGATTCAAAATAATTGATCCCCCGGGCGGATGGAGAATAGCGAGTCATTACTTCAGAGTGATAGCACCCCCATCGTAGTGCAGGCCGGAGGAAAATAAAAACTCGGAAATCACCTGCTCCCGATGAAAAATTTGACAGCCGAGAAAGAGCGAACTAAGGAGATGGAGAGAAAGCCGCGGATGCGGCATGGAGCAAGGTAAGGATAGCACCTTTGCAGAATGGGCTTTCCGCAGCTGCAACAGCCCGGAATTCGCTCGAAAACACATCGTTTGACTTCTCGCGCAGCTGACTGCACGAGACTTTCTTTGTTATTGCCTGTCACATTACCCACAAGAACTACGTAGTTATTATAGCGTTCGAAGAATATCAACATTTTTTACAGTTAAAAACACCATTTTTAATTAGTGCTTGCTACGTTCTAAAAATATATAAATGAGCATAAAATAAATAAAACACGAATGTGCTTTCCGAGATAGAAGTAAAAATAATTTGAGATATATATAATTTTACTCTCAAAAATAAAGCTATGTCCTATATAAAGCATGCATAATTTTTTTACGTATATTTAGATTGTAAAATATATTTTATTTCAAAAATTATAAAATAAAAATATTTCATATAGTTTTATGCATTTTATGCTTGCAATCATTCAATTGTGCATTTAATCGTTTCGAATTATACTTACGTATATCGAGTGAATGGACATCCATCAGTGGTCCAAACAATATCAATAACGTACAGAGCCTAGCGATTATCAATAAATAATCGGTCTTCATGTTCTCCGTTGAGTGATGACTTCATCAGAGCATTCGACAAATAGCTGTAAACATAATTATAAAATAGTCGTATTAAAACGTGTATATTTTTTATTGAGCCTGGTTAACTCTTTTTTAATTTCTAATATTTATGTAACTAGCATTTGTCGTTGCATTGCAATAGGAAAAAAAAATCGATTTTATGAGAGAAAGAGAGAGAGAGAGAGAGAGAGAGAAAGAGAGACGGAGGGAGGGAGGGAGAAGAAAGAATTCTAGTTTGATTTCGCCAATCTCCGGAATCAATATTTAAAGCAGAGAAGACAGACTTGGCTGCTTGTGCAAGGACGTGCTTCGGAAGTCCATGTGATATTGCCTGCCTTCCAATTTGCTGCCATTGTTTTCGGTCCGGATAAAACCTTCGATCGCTATTCGGTCACGTTTCTACACGAGCACCCGGGAGATTTTAAAGCCGCCTCTCGAAATATTTTCTGTCCTAGCGCCTGAAGTGGAGGGTCAAGTAAAAAGGAACTTAATCGACTTAAGAGTAAAACTATATGTCTACGTATTTCTTTTTCTTGGCACAATCCTGGACGACCAGTCAGCCCTCGATGGTTTCCGCGGTACGTGCGTCGCCTAGAGAAAAAAAAACACAAAGAGACTCCACTCGAAATCGAGTCCCTGCTCAATTAGCTCAACCTTGCGTCCGCGTATCCTTCTCGGTGAAGGAAAGCGTGATAAGAGAGAATGGAAGAATGAACTTATTATGTTTTGGGAAAAAACTTTTGGAATAAGTCAGTTATATATTATAAAAACAATTACATTGCTAGAAAAATGTTCTGGCTAACTAAAGAAAAATATTTATAAAGAATCGGTAAAAGAGAAAAAGAGAGGTATTACTTTTGCGTTTGTTCAACTTTGAAAAAATTGAACGAGCGTTTGTTAAAAATGTTGAAGGTTATATTAAATCATTTCACGAAAGATGCGTAAGAAATTTAAAAGAAAAATAGTTTATTACACTATTTTATATTCTGTAATATGATTTCTAACGGAATGGAAAGAATAATTTTACTGAAGTATCTAAAATCTTAGCTAGATAGAGATCTGAAAATAATTTTGTTAAATTATTAAAATTAATGTATAAGATGTTCAAGCATATGCAATGTTGCAAAAAGTTTTGAAATTCTGGCAATCAGCTTGAGTGTCTTATAATTATTTTGATAGTGTGACAAAATTATTTTCTATACAGATCTGTATCGAGCTAACTTTTTTAGATACTTTAACAAAAACTGTTCTTTTCTTTATTAACAGGAATACGATGTTTTGAAATTTATGTTGATATCGTAAGGTAGTACTTTCCCGATCGGTCGCGAGAATAAGGAGAATAACGTATTGTGCTAGAAGCTAGACAAAGAGTAATTAACTCCACGAAGAGTAATTGATCGCAGATAGAAGGTTCGAAACTAAGTTGTTAGACACTATCCAGCTTCCAGCAGCACTGACTACGTTTATATCGTAGCTGGATCGTGAATGTCCACGCGGAAGGTATATCACATCAATCGACATTAATTAATTGCTTTCGCTCGAAAGCGACATCACGCGATTTAATATCTCTCGCGAGGTAACTCAGCTGGCAATTTACCTATAATAAATACCTCGAATTTTTTGGTCTAGCGACCATCAGGAGAGTGACATGACACGATTCACACACGACACATACGGAGACAGTGTTCCAGTTAGTTACCATCATTCACCATCCGAATCTGTGTACGTGATATCGGTGCTACATTTAACGAGCGGAAATGAATAAAAACTCGAATGAACGTTAGCTTAGAGAAAGAGTAAAAGTTAATCCCAGAATGAAAATAGATACAGTGTATGTATAGAAAATTTCTGTGGCTAAAATTGATCCGCTTACACTCGAGATGATGTACGAAGGGATTTTATTTGCGAATGTGTAGGCAAACGTGAACAAATCGTAGATGTAATCGCAACTCCCAATCATTGTATTTATGTATTTACAAATATTTATTTATGTATTCCACTATTAGAGCAGACATTAATGATAATATGAATGATAACGAGAGGAACAATCGATGGGATAATAAATATTAATATGATAATTTTGCGCCATATTTTTATACGAAAATTGCCATAATGGTTATCAAAAATATCATTTTGATAATTATTGCGTTCTTGCATTTTAATAAATTATAATTATAAATACTGGCGAACTCATATGTATATATGTAATGCAAAATTTGAAGCTATATAATTTTATGAAATTTTATTCACAACAACACTCTGTTAACTTTTTCTTTTCAAAATATTTTTTCTATATGAATGCCTTCTAAATCTCAATCAGTGGATAATCATTGATATCAGTATGCCATTGATAATCAGTGAATTAAATACGAGATCCTTAACCTAGCTAATCATTATTATGTGATCTAACCTTGTTTTAGTGCTTAATTCAATGAATATTGAATTGGTATTGGAAGATTGAAATTAACATGCAAATGTCAGTATTTTATTTATATAATATTCAAACATTCTTCCTTTTTTAGTTGAATTTCATTGATTGTTGGTGTTAAGTATGCCACTGGATAATTAGTGACTATTCATTGATTCAAAATTAGAGAATAATTTGTGATATTTATAACAAATATAGTGAAGTTTTGCAGTAATTCAATATTATCATATGAAGATTTTGCTGCTTGCGAATAATTTCACGACCGATTTATCGCGTTTTGATAGATTGTAAACGCAATGTGACGCCACGGTTATAGCTATACGCCTATGTGTTTCTTGGTATACCAGGACATGTAGCATTGCTATCGACACAGCGTTAATTAGTGCACACTTGCGACCTGATGTTACCGAAATACCATTAACGACCCTTGCGGAGTGCGCGATGCGGTATCGCCCGTTTAGATCACGTTTTCTGCCTACCGCAAATAATTAGCAAACGGTTGGCTTTATGACTGTATGCCGCTATAGCGATTTGGACATTGGAGGCGCAAATTAGGATGGCGTCTACCTAGACGCGTTTGCCGATAATTTAATTGATTATTGACGTATGCGTATACACACGTGCATCCATATCGATCTGTCGCAGAGGACGCTATTTGCTCTCTTACGCTCTAAGATGTACGGGCAAAGCAGCTGCTTTGTTAGAGAATTTCGATCAAAGCCGAGCGCGCATCTGTCAATGGCAGAGGCCTGATAATTAAATCGGTGCCAATTTATATATGTAATGAGTTCCACAGTGTGCCAGACTAATAAATGTATCACTCGAAAATCGTGATCTCGTATTAATATATTGTGGAAATGCAGCTAATTAGTAATTACTTCATAATAGTTGCAATTTACATTCAATGTGCAATTCAAATAATTAAGGAATATTGAACTTAGTACTGATAAAATGTGAAGGAATATTCATTATGTGTTTTATTAAAAATCATATCAAAAATAAAACTCGCAGTTCTTATTCTTTGAAAGCGTATACTTGCTCATTTTCTTAAAATGTATAAAAACTTGATGTGCAAAGTAATCATGCTATTTGTATATGTACAATGTAGTAATACTGTCAGCCACACATTATTACGTTTAGTTTATTGCAGCATAATTAGCCGCATAATGATCGTCTAATCCGCACATAGGTAATTAGCAAGCTAATGCTAATTTACATTTCAACATGATGCCATAACTGCATTTATCTACGAGTGATTAGTTAATTTTAAATTAGCCCGCTTGATGTTTGCTCATACGCACTTCATTTCTCGGTTATATACGTATGCATCTGTATGTGTATGTATGTTCAAAGGGACTTCTGGCAGCGTAATATTGATTGCTTCATATGACGGCTGTGCCTCGTTATCTTGTACGTGATATGTCGATACCTTGTGATACACTTAATTGAAGACATTTTGCCTCATTAGCTATGCTGGTTGGACATTCCGGATATCGTGATTAAACATTACCATGTCCATTGCGATGAATCATTACACGCGATACCCTGGTAAATGCCAGTTTGCTTGGTGAAAGAAACTAGAGAGAGAAGAAGAGAGAGAGAGAGAGAGAGAGAGAGAGAGAGAGAGAGAGAGAGAGAGAGAGAGAGAGAGAGAGAGAGAGAGAGAGAGAGAGAGAGAATATAAATATGCATTTGTTAGTATTTTATAGGCAATTAATTTATATCTAATGATAATATAATCATTACTGATGATTATACAATATATGATATAATTATATATAATTATAATATATAAATAATATATATAATTATTATATCTTTGTTGTATATTCATTATTATAGAATTAGATTACCTATTTTGTCATCTCTTTACATTTTCAAGTAACTTTTTATTAAACTTCTTAGTATTAATAGATGACGCTAATTAGGAGTACTAATTAGTTAAAGATTTAAGGCTATGTTATAAAACTATTAAACTGATGTTGTAGCAAAACATTTTAGTCGTTAGAAAATGACAAGGAGAACCTCGTAAAATTTTTTGAGACTCAGAAGTACTTTCCAAGGACTTTTCCGTAATGACAAGAACTCTAGAAGGACAAGAATTTCTTCCTGCTGCCGTTGCAAAATACATTCGAGATTTTATGGACCTCGATTGCTAGAGTCAGTGAAATTTGTGGATCGTATGAAACGAATGTTCGAAATCCCGAAAGACGAGTCGAGGTGAATGTTTGTTTTAAACATTGAAGAATTTCAATTTACATATACAGCTGATTGTGTCATTGTTAGCTACATGTAATTAAATATTCATGACGCTTATTATATTATAAATATTATATATATTATTTCTTTAATATAGACAAAGAAGCTCATAAAATTGCAATGCAATATAATTAGTATCGTGACCTACTAAACGAGTATTAAAAGTTGACTTATAAATTGATAATTATTTTATTTTTAAATATACAATAACGTAAATATAACGTTTCAATATATTAAGTCCTCATCAATAACCCTCTTCTTTTTTCATGAATACTGATGACGATGTAATTATATTATTTCTTTAAATATATAATATCTGATATTAAATTTTCTAGATAAAAATGATTTATTGATAAATAATATACACATGTGATCAAGAAAGTCCAATAAAATATGATACTAAGTTATTATAACTCGGCTGCCTACAAAATAACGAATCGCTTGTCTTAATACTGATATGAGTTTGTGCGGTAGAAAATTGTAGCGAGGATAAATTACTTAACTCTAGTTAGCCACCAGCTACCTAAGGTTACCATAATTCCCATAAGAATCCCATTTAAACTTTCAGTGCTCATTTATTCTAATGTTACGGCAGTGTACAAACCTGTCCTCCATGCAACGCCTCGATGTACACTTACAGTCTTTAGTTTCGTATGCAATAAACTGAGAAATTTCACTTTGCAGGTGGAAGCAATCGAAAATAAACTTTCTAATCATCATAGATTTTTCAACGGTCAAAGAAAATTAGAGAAAATTAAAAATAATAAATCGCGTTTGTTTAAATTCTATCTATATCTATCTACAAGAATAAAAATAAACAACGTAAAAGGATACCACTCGGGTATAGTTTTGTGAAAGCTATCAGTTGTGCAAAGAAACTCTTGACGTTAGCTTCCGTAAAAGGATACTCGAAAGGACTCGATCGGAAGAATAACGAAAGGTGTTTTCCGCGTGGAAATGGCAAGTTGGCATACGTGTTGCAGAGGAAATCGTAAAAATATTTTCACCCGATATTGTATCGAAAGTGGACATCTATCGCGCGGAGTCGTGTGATCGGAACTACTATCGCGAAGATGCGCAATATACGCACATATCTTTGCATATATTGAAGTGAGAATTGATTCTCTAGTATACATATATTGGAGTGTCCACATATAAGACACAATCCCAAAGGAGACTTTGTCCTGAATGATCGGCGGAAAAACCGCCTACCCTGGTGAATCTATCGCTGGCTATTATCGCGTACCCGGCGGTTTTAAGCTATCGCAGCATGTAAGAGTGCCAAGAGAACTTTTGGTCCTCCCTGATGGTATTGCCTACCTACTCTTCCTATATAGGTATATATATCTGGAACCTTCCGACATCGCAGAATCTTCCATCTACCATGTCCTGCGGCCTCCATCGTTTACCGTTTCGGCCGAGATAACGCGAGCCTGTTTGTACAAGGCGTTAGGCATTTACCAGTGTATGGAGCGGACGTATTCCAAAGACTAGCACTATGCAATATTTCACGTAGTCCATTGCGCTTATAGTTTAACTTGGACTACATCCAAGCAGGCTAAGACACACTCCAAGGTTAGTTTCGGAAATTCTGTGCTATTCTCGTGCAAAAGTAATTTTCAAGTGTATCTTAGCATAAGCTAACACACGATTATGATTTCCATAATTATAAGAAAAGAGTACATGTGTACACTTTTTAAAAAAACATTATGATCCGGAGACGAAAGGAGGGGGTATAATTTTTTTTATACGTAATGTAGGTATTTAAGAAAATAAAATTTCTAGAACATAATTTTTATTAATATAATTATATTTATTAATATAATTTTATAAATATAATTTTATAAAATTTTAATTAATGATCAAAAGAAGTTTCGCGATCTCAAAAAGAGTATATGTATCGACTTTTGAAAGAGTAGTAGAGCTGGTAAACGATAATGATATGTTTGAGCAATAAATATCTGGTATATTTAAATAAGGTATTCGGGAAATGATTGTATTTATCGATTTCATGGAATAATTTTTTTTTCAAGCACATTCAGATTCAACAATATTAAATGATGTAAAGCAGCTTCGGAGAAATGTTCCGACTGGACATTTATCGAAATCCATATTGCACAATAGACTTCATTAGCTTGAGTGTTTCATTATTTCACGCGATGTCGATAGACTATTAGCACAATAGATGACCTGAATAGCATCAATTTAATGGAAGCTAACTTCTTCAGAAATAGATAGAATAGTTGCAATAATGGTTTGCAATACTGTTACGATAACTTTTCTTTCGAGCATCATAAATTTATCGTAATACGTAATGTTGCTAAAAATTTCGAACAAATACTAATTTTTTACCGAACAATTATATATAGATTGATAGTTTCGAATCCACGTGTCATGATATTGGCGTCTTTTCGGCTTCGCGTATCTATTTTCTTCTGACACAAGTCCACGTTCGTTGTGTATTGCGATCACAGTGTACGATATTGTTAAACGATATGTCCGATATATATCTTCTGGCGGCGAGACATCGCTTATATGGAACAAAGCTATGTCTGTCAAGCCCATTTATTTCGTCTCGCGTACAATTGAGGGAACCGTCTTCTTATTTCAATGTTATATTCCTTGGAAGGTTTTCAACAGGGGAAAACACAAATATACGTATACGGTATCTCCGTTACTTTTGCGGTATTCGTTTGGCTGGCGCCAGATATTACGTCTCGAAAGAATAATAGTGTACAAGCTCCAGCGATTTTTGCAATATTCAATGCTGTATATTTCTTGGCGCAATGCATATTTATATCATGATATGAATCACACAGTTTACATTGGGCACTTTTCCACGATTCACATTAACCTTTACACTCATAACCATGCACTCACGCATGCAAATTTTACATGTAAATTCATGTGACAGTCGGAATATTAAGACTTTTTTCAGCAATTTTATTGTTGGTTACAAGATTTTTGATAGAGAATTCCATATATTATTTATCGCGTAATACAGTAGGAGAAGTATTTGTATTTTTTAAATTATTGTAAGAGAAATTATTAAGAATTCTAGCTTTGTAAACAAATAGCGTGTCAAATATGTATAGTACACTAACAGAGTTGAAATGAAGCTAAAGATTTTGATTATATATAAGTTATGATACTGGTGTGATAAAGATCAGTGTCGCTATTGTAATTTATGCAGTTAAAGTATCGAATTTTTAACAGTTCTTATATTTATACAACTTTGTTGGTATATTATATTTTTGTATCTAATACAATAATCGTATAGTAAATTATAAGAATAGGTATTATTTTACGTAATAAAATATAAGAAATCATTCTTCCATGTAGTACAAACATCAGTTAATTAATAATTGCAAAATTAGATGAAAATATCATTAGTGCTACTCCAATTAAAAAAATTTTATTTATAATGCATATTATGTACAAATGTACAAGACTTACCTAGGAAGCAAGAAATATTATGAAACATTCCAGCAACATTCCAGCAACATTACATTGTTGTTGAAATGTTTCAAAATATTTCTTGCTTCCTTGATAATAATAATAAGATACAAGAAAGCTCCAGAAGTTTAGCTCACACGTATTAGAATATATATTACGATATCATCTTTTGTCATCTTTATTATATTAGTGATGTTTAAAAATTTGATAATTTCGATATCATATAAATTATATAATGTTACATCGATGTGATATTAATCCGTTCCTTTTGCCGGTGTGGCTGCACGGATACATTGTGAATCAAGTTTTATACACCAGTGAACTGACGAGGATGATCATTTTTTAGTAGAGTAATAACGGATGAGAAGCGAGACGTCCACATCGCGTCGCGTCGCGTACTTTTACATCGTCGCGGCAAACCCGACGACGTCGACGTATTATCGCGTATCATTGATGCATCCCTCGCGTGCCCAGTGTTGAAAAGTATCGATAAACGATATCCTCGATAAGTTCCGTTGTTTCCGCTTCAACTGTTGTAGCACAAGGTGCAGCATGCGTTATTATCCGGCGCAGTGACGGGCTGCGCTTGTCTGAACACGATTGGATTTTCCTCTGAAAAAAAAAGAGAAATGGTATTCCCTACAGAATGGACCATCGTCGCGCGTCTACCAATGAATCATCTGCCGCATGGCCATACATCGCGCGTCATCAGATAATTAATTATTCTGAAAGTGTGCGAACGGTAACGAATATCCTGCTTATAAATATTTCAGCGGAGGAGTTTGCATAGTGTTCGCACGCGCGTGCATCGAACCGTCCCCCGGAACATTGCATTATCGTATATTGCACGTACCATTCGAGCGTTATCTGCGTAAAGCGGAAGCGCGGAATAAAACGACTTTCTGCAAAGGAAGCGTAATGGACGCGGAACTTCATCGCGAATTCAATGCGCGAAATTTATTTAATTCGATTTCCGCGTACGCGCCCGGACGCGAACGAAATTGCGGGCGGGCGCGTCTGTTCCGTTTAGATATTCAAGACGCCTTTCGCGTCATTGCACTACATTTTTTTTAGACGCGCAGATCACGATGAGATGCAATGTTGTGACGTTCCGATTTAGTAAAGGAACTTTGTAAACGAATGTGATAACATAATTAAATTAGAGAAATCGTGCCACAATCACGAAAGGAGTTCTCGTATCGCGCGTATGACACACACGCGTCAAAACGGAGTTCATTGTTGCGCGAACCATTGAATTAATACGCGTCCCAAATAGCTAGTGTATCGTTAAACGATACCCTCGATGCGTCACTCTGCTCTCGTTCTGTAGTTGCAGGAACTCGCGCGTTTACGTTAACATATAATAAGCTATCTGACAATATATGTCATCGAATGCTTCTTGCCATTCTCGTCGCGTCCTTATATCGTCAGCTGAAATCGTCCTCAATTCGTGGCGTTCACCCTAATATAGCTTTTAACGTATTCGTGTCGTTGCGTATCTATTAACACGTTCCTGTATTAAGCCGTTGTTGCGAGAATTTTTTAATTGCTCGAGTTTCAACAATTCTCTCTTAAGAGTGCATAAAAGATTTAATGGATTAATCGATATGTCGAAACTTTTTATGGCGCATCGCGCGGACATGTACGATACGGAAACGAAATCGCGATGATGTCGCCACGGTATTGTCGTTCTCTTCTCACGTCATGTCTACGGTACCTAACGTTCGATGCTTTCTAGCACTGGTAATGTCGCTGCCATCAGCAGCAGTGGCATCAGAAACGATACACTGGCATCGTTACATTGTTCAGTTAACCTCGCGTCATTTCAAGGGATACAATTTTCCTCCTTCTGTACGAAGTATGTCATTGCGATAAGAGCGCGTAATACGTTCCACCACCATCACCATTCCTACTACCACCACCATCGTCAACGTTGTCGTCCACATCTGTACATCGTACGTTGTTCTTCCGCGATGTCGGATATACGCCATCCCTTTATGGACCACAAAGCGCGGCTCACGTTCTCGGCGAGATCTTGTTTTCTTGCTGGGCACCACCGTGACTGTCAACGAATTCTCCGACCGGAAGGTATCTAATAAATCTCTGACGGAGACGAAAGTTCCTCGTCATACAGACGCGTCCTCCATGCGGAAGGAGCTTTCGGGGATTTTGCGGCGACAATATTACTTTAAAACCATCGCGAACAAATCTCGTCTGAGATGGCGACGTTTTCGTGTTGCTCATAAAAACTGCTTGTTTAATTAGAGTTTGAAGCAGAATGTTTGTCAAACGTCACGTCGAAATAATCAACGTCTATTTTGACAAAATCAGTAAGAAGTGGATAAGAAATTGTGGAGATTAAAAGAAATAAATAAATATGATAATACATCGAGTTAAAATATAAATGCCTGTAAATCAAATCAATTTAGTGCAATGTAAATTGCTGATTAAAAGAAATACATATATGCAACAGTTTGTTTCTTTATCATGGAATAGTTAATTATTTTACGTTGATATGTCAAAAGATACGTTAGAAGCAACAGCTTAATTTCAAAGAAAAAAATTCTCGTTATTTTAATGATACGTAAATGTGGTTTATTTATAAAAGTCGGGAACATCAGAAAAATATTTTTATCTCTCGCACTTGATTTTTTTTTAATCCTTTTATGTTCCCTTTACTATTTTTTTTGCTCTCTTTCATGTATGGAATATTTATTCTTTCCGATGTTTAATATGTTATTACAATCTAGAAACATCAAAATATGTTTTTAACATTGCGGGATTATCTACACTTCCACACATTTTTCCTGGCATATTATTTTCTTTAATCCTCGCTCTCTTTCACATACAAAATATTCCTTTTTCCTGATAGTTAATAAATTATTAAAGCCACGCGATAAACTCCTCATGCCATTAGACGAAAGAACGTGGCCTGTTTGTGTATGCGTGTACGCCTTTTCCAACAGAAGGCAGAATCGAACGGCGCTTATCAGCGACGCCGATACGTCTGACCGCCGTTCCGACCGGCGCGCGGCGTAGTCGGAAGCGGCGTGCATATGTTATCGTTCGACCACTCGTGTACCAGCAGCACCTCTGACCATTCGATCCCGGGTTATGATAAAGTGCGAGAAACGCGTGCGACACGTTTCGCCCACCTTGCTCATTGCGTTTTGTCCGCCTTGCTCCCCTACCATTGTGCTTTATCGCAATTGTCGGCGACCCTGGTCGTGTTAGAGCCGATCATTAACAGATACTGCTGCGCGTGAAAGCAAGTTGCAAATTTATGAAAGAAAAACGGGATTATATAGGAGATTATCACATTAATAATATCATATCCTTGATTAATGAAAAACAACGCGCTATCGTCAATCTATTTTCCAGTTTTCTATTTTTTTATGCTGTGTAAAATAGATTTATACAATTTTGTATATATAATCGTACAAATCTATCTGATTATATAATTGATATTATATAATATATATATATATATATATATTGATTATGTAATTTAATAATTTATATATATATATATATATATATATATATATATAA
>NW_012130085.1:1965544-1967573 GCF_000143395.1 Atta cephalotes
AGTTATAATATAATACGTACTAATACTATTCTGTATATATATACGTATATATATATATATATATATATATATATATTGTATATTATATAATTATATATATATATATATATATATATATATATATAAATTATTAAAAGAATATTGCTTGCAATTGTTATTGCTGTAATATATAAATAATTCGGGGCGTGAAAAACATGAATAATCGTTGCCAGCAATATGCGTAATCAAAAGATATTCGTGTATGTAATACATATAGGAAACAAATTTTAAAAATGACGCGAGATTCCGTGCGTTGCATTTCGTGTCATTGCGCTGTTAGACGGCAGTACTGCCGGAAGCAACCTGTAATTTACTACAGTTACATTTAATCATTAATGAGGCATATATACGCTGAAGATGTACGAATCGGATAACACAACAGCGTCAACAGTTACAGCGAAGGTATAATATGTCACACCATTCGTAAACGATATTGATGTGCAATTTGCTTTTATTTCGTACAAAAAGTTTAGGATCAAATACGATATTCAAAGAATTATTATTACTTTGTAAACTTTAGCTACAACGATATGGTTTAAAAAAAATAGAACAATATTGTTTATACATCATATGTGCAGCAAAGATATAATATGTTACATCAAAACAATATCGATTGTGTAATCTATGTTTATTTGACAAAAAGTTCGTGCATTAAAATAATATTTAAAAAATTACTTTATAAATTTATTTAGCTACAATGACACAGTTTTTAAAAATTGCTCGATATTTATCGACTAGTGAATCAGATTTTCTTATACAAGTTGCATGTAAACATATGTGCATGTATAAATAAAAAAATTTTATTTACTAAGAAACAATTACGAGTACTGCCTCATAAGACATTATTAAGATATCATATTATTAAGAGAAAAATACATCGACAGAGGAAAACGAGAGATTTAAAGAAAAAATTTCATACACTGTTCATATTATTCCTATGTAAATTATTTTCCTGAGCTATAGCGACTACATATATCTTTTTCTAACATCATCAAATGATAGCAGTACTTTCCTTTGAGGCCAAGTCAAGTGTGAGCAAACATCTTTTCACCGACACGCTCTTGAAAACTATTTCATGCTTTGTAACATTAATGAACGTTGTTGTATCTTGGCGCGTCGTTAACATCTAACGTTGTCGAAAGCGATGCATAAGTTATCATCCAAACAAGATGTTCGACCAGCTGTACTTTGCCCTGAACGAGCGAATCTTTCTCAGTACGAGCCATTACGATAAGATATGAAAAATGTGCTTTGGCCATTATTGTTGCACTCTTTTTTATGCTCACTTAGTTTAAATAATGATTTTTACTCTCCTCATGGGTTTCTGCGGTTTATAGAAACACTATTATCCTAGTCATCTTGTATCACGAATAATTTTTTATTACAAAAAATTATCGATCCTTTTTTCTGTAAGTATATTGGTCGACAAAAATAAATAATGAAACTATAAACTATAAACAAAGTCCTTTTCAAGCAAAATTATGTCGTTGAAATGATATGCTTTTTAGTTTCAAAATATGTAGGAATAACTAATACAATTATATGAATCTCGGAATAATTTTTCTGTTGTTTTATATCTCTCTCGCTAACCGAGATTTTCGATTACTTTCATAAAATGACCCCAAAGATTCTCGTGAAAGAGATAGCAAAAAAAGGTGAAATTCAATCTATGAAAAATTGTTTCTTTGACCTACTTTGATCTCCTTTTCATTTTTTTCTTCATAGAGAACTCGTGTTTTATAATATTATGTAACGAAATAATTGATAAAACAAAATCGACATCGCTTCTTCAACTTTTTATTTTCAATTATTTAAATTAATGTCCGGAATCCTCTAATAAAATATCCTTTTATAACTATTTGTACTTATTATTATAGAATATTAATAATGTAGAGATATCTCTTTTATATTTTACTTCTATTATAAAAAAAAGTAATGGAATTACTATAATAAATGCTATAATAAATACTATATAAATATATATATATAT
>NW_012130085.1:1967593-1986240 GCF_000143395.1 Atta cephalotes
ACGTAGGTCGTACGTACGTCGTTACTTACTTATTACGGTCGTTACGTTACGTTACTTTTACGTTACCGTACGTACGTCGTACTAACTACTACTACTTCTTCTTCTTCTTCTTCTTCTCTTCTTCTTCCTTCCCTCCTCTCTCTCTCTCTCTCTCTCTCTCTCTTTCTCTCTATTGTTTTATTTCTCTGTTCTCTGATGCTTTTTCCTCTCCATCAACGTTACTCACATTTCTATGTTCTGCCTTCAAGAACTTTCCGTTGAAACGGAAGTCTCGTGGTTGCACTTAGCAGTTAGGATATATATGGATATTGTGATTTTAAATATTATATTTCAAAAGCTTTCTCAACTATGTATCTTCTAGACGATTGTTTTTATGCTATATTCTATGTATTCGAATGAACTCTGTATATGTATATAAGTGTTTAAGTGTCACGACTATTCATAGCTGCTATCCGATTTCCTATCCGGATATCTTGTTTAACATTCGGTGAATAACAAAATACTATCCGAATGCGGGATTGAAAAGCACTTCATTATAGACGATTAGTTTTTTATTTTAATATAGGTTAATCAATTAGTTACTTACTAAATTTGATTAAAAAATTGTAATCATACGAAACTGAACGAAATACATACACTGATACTCATTCAACTAATCGTGAAAAAAGCATCTTACTATTCTCCAATAATGATAAATGTTCCGAGCTCTTTCGCAAAATGGGCAACTATTTGGTAAATGCTTCTGTGACTATGTCGCATCGTTCTCTTTTTCTGTTTTTACAGATGAGTTGCACGAAAAAGGTAGAGAGAAATGCATATCGAATGGGGGAAGCATAATCATCGACAACTATGACTACGGCGATGGTGACGATGAGGACGAATACGGCGCGGTGGTAGGAAGCGAGCACGTCGATAGAACATTGTTTACATTCGATCGAGCAAATCGGTTCGGCGCCGCTTCTTGTTTCTCAGTTCCACGCGTGAACGCGTAAGTGCGGGTGCTCGCACCGTTACATTATATCCGCCGCTATAGAGAAACATGAACGAAAAGGGGACGAAGTGATCGACGCTTGCACGGTCAACGTTCTCCGCGTTGGTCGCATAGGAGCAGCGATATCGGAAACTCCGCTTTGCCGAGCGCTAAGGATAGCAAGGCGTAAAGCATAACCGAGATGCTCTGTATGATATACTTAATAAATTTCATTCAAGCTCGAATTTAAATCACTCGTTATTATAGAAAATAACGTAAGGGCAATTAAGGGTTACTGAGAAAAACTTCTAGTTAAAGATGAATAAACCAGAAAATTTTGATTAATCAGTATTTTAGTTATCTCAACTAGAATTATATCATAAATATCTAATAAATTCAATTACAGAAAATTCTGATTTGTTCATTTTCAATCAGAACTCCAATTAGTGCAATCAAAATTTTTATTGCAGAAGTATTATAAATTGTTTTAATTTTACGATTAAAATACATTCAATGTTGCTCACAATTAAAATCGCGTTTAAGGATTTGCCTGATCTTTATGATAAATAGGACAGTTTCAATTAAAAAAAAAAAGAGTTGAGCATTTATTTTTTTATGTACAAGAATTTGATATGTACAAGAATTTGAGATGTACAAGAATGATGAGATACATGAAAAGTAGGAATATAGTAAGTTAGTATAGTTGAATATTTCGGTATGTACCGCTCTATTAATTCCGTATCTCGAGAGGCGAAGAGCGCAGCTGCGACCGCGATACTCTGTAACACTATCAATTCTGTGGCGTGGGAGGTTGAAATGTTTACGTACGATCGGACTGCCATTTGTTACACGATAAAGTATCAGCCACAACCCCAAACTGCGAGGAAACTTCGGTAAGCGGTCGAAGGACCACTAAATATTCCCGTTGAAAATCGACCGATATTTTCTACGTTCGGTCATATCGTTGTGGCATGGGATGCTCAACGATTAATACGGATGAACAAACTTACGAAATTAGTAAATAAATCAGATACAATGAAAAATATTGCTGTCAATAACAGACAAAAATATGTAATAATTCTTTCACTTTAGAGGATATTTGAGAAAGAATATAAATTATGAAAAAAAAAACAAATTGAAATGAAAATTTGGTAATAACTACTAAATATTGAGTGAAACAAACATTTCAAATATTCAATTAATATAACCAAAACTAATTTTACTCTTTCAAATTTTTAATCTATTAAAAATATAACAATATAATTTGGTAACTACTGAATATTTAGAAAATTAAAATTATTTTTAGTTACATTAATTAAATATTATTTTGATTGAAATTATTTCATTCAACATTTGGAAGCTAATCACCAAATTCTTTCCAGTATATAAAGACTGAATGAAACATTTATATATTAATACGAAGTTTAATTTCATTGAAGCATTTCACGATATTGTAATAAGTATAAATTTACTTTCGCGTAATGAAATGTTAATGTCGGTGTTTTGCTTGCATGATATCATTTTAGAAAGGAAAAGTCGTTTATCTGTCATGTATGTCGAATCCAGTGTAGTATTGAAGTAGGTGCTTGTATGTTAATGTCATTTATCATGTTTTTATGATGCATCGTGTTTTACACACACATGATTAGTTTCGTCATCGATACATGATATACATACGAGAAAAAAATCCTTGCAAAGTGGGAATGGATTGTTTGGACCATTTTTTAGATCATTTACAAAATTAGTTTGAAAGAATAAATTGAATGCAAATGCAAAATATTGCATAATTACGATATCTTTATAATTTAAGATTATCCAAAGTTTATCATGTATGTTTGTAGTGAAATATTAACATAATGGCAACGTTAAAGTATTAGATATCGAAAATTAGAGAGCTTGTTAATTATATTATTTTACAAAAAGATTTTACACTCTCCTTTTAAATCAACGATATACATATATTTTAATATTATTATATCAGAATTTATATTAATAAATTCACGGTAAATTTAATCATTAAAAGATATTAAAAGAGATTAATATTTTATTTGCATTTTGCATTTAATAATTGTTACATAAATGTAAAAGCTTTGTAAAAAGCGTTTCGTTAAAATATGGGTATTGCGGATGAAACCTCTCAAAACAAGCATTCGATATAACCGCAGGTATTTTATTTTTTTGTAATTTTATGTTAAATATGCTTTTCTGATATTTTATGAAAGATCTGAATATGAAAATAACAGCGGCTATATGCAAATTATGCAATGACATGGTGATGTACAAATCATGGCCGAGTTTCTCACGCTTGATCGAAATAACCGATAGCATAACAACATACAAACATAAGAATAAGACATCCTATTTTCGTAACAAATAAAATGTGAAGTCTGCTGGAAACAGTCGTATCAAGGGAGTTGAAAGCAAACCCACAATTGTGGTGTTGTGAGACTGGTGGAGGGTGAAATAGACCAAGAAGAGCTTTTTTCCGGTGTCCCACTTCTCACGGCAATACAAATACAGTGATCGAGTCCGTGAGGGTTGCAGGATCAAAGGTTTCTCCGTTGACCTCAAGCTTCCTCCCTTTCGCCGACTCGCTCCTAGCCGCGGTTCTTGGTGGTTAAATCCGATGGTGGGGTGGCAGTGGTCTGCCGCTGCCAATGGTGGTGTAGCTACCACCACCACCACTACGTTAGTACTAAATTATGTAGCATAATGGTGAAACGAAGAGGGAACGCAGAAGCCGCGGAAGGAAACGAGAGAGAAAGCGAAAGAACGAAGGGCATAGAGGCGCTTTTCTCTGCTCCATTCGTCAATGTCGTGAATCGCGTTTCTTTTTAGAATATCACAATAATGTGATCCTCTTAATTCAGTATTATTAAAGTGGTCCTTTTAATTCAGTATTATTTATTTTTATTTACACGTTTTTTTCTCGTCAATTATCTTCATGTTTAATTACAGTTTTCCAGTTTGTGGGGAATAAAAATCCAAAAGTTTTGAAGCCAATTAATAATTCTTTAAATCCAATGACTTTTAGTATTTGCATGGTGCGTGCATGTTTATTTCTTATGCATACAGTTAATATTCTTTTTCTTTTATTATTCGTAAATTATTTTAGAATGTACACAATCACAGTTACGTATAGGTATATCTAATTAGGATTTTATAAAAGCAAATATATTATATATGTCTATTTTTAATACGTTATGGACATAAATAAGGATCAGTTGTTGGTGTCGCCTTGCGACTTTATTTCATGATAAGAAAGCATGAAAGAAAAGTTACGAAAGAAGAAGTACGAAAGAGATACCAAAACGAGTGCAAGAATTTCTATTCTTGTATCATTCGTCAGTGTCAGGAATCGTGCCTTTCCGTAAAGCACTGCTTTGGTAGTGCAAATAGTGTCGCGAATACAATCCTATTTACTTCTACCTACGCATTTTCCACCCCACATTTTATCCACGACAGGTTACAACTCTGGCGTGATTAATTTTTTATATCGTTACGCAGAATTAAAGATCCAATTGCACAGAAAGAGGAAATAGTTATCTTTCAAATTCGTGTTGTTTTCCCTTATGTTTTACAAATTTTACATTCTATTCGAAACAAGCAAATGACCATGCTACTTAATATTTATTGTATAAAACTATTAACTATTTTTTCAATTAGAACAGAAACAAAATTTATTTGTCGTATTATAAAAATAGAATGGCGCAATAAGGATACGACAAAATATAAAAAATTACAGTGGCAATGCGGTTAGAATATTTCGGTATCACAACACTCATTTCTTTTCAGATTCTCATCGGTTTTCGGTTTCAGTGAGTTTTGCGTGCGTAATTAGCGAGATTGCTATCAGTTGAAATTCGTATCCCGACGGGAGAATTCGTGTTGCGATGCTTCGATGTGCATGATACGTTCAGATAAAGGGGTGAGTGGTCAACTAACCCGATTAAGCGAGGATATTCGAAACTTACACAAACATAAAAAAGTCATTAAGATAATTTTGCAACAGTTGAACACAAGCCCAGTCGAATGGATAGAGAATGGCCGAGCGGATAGAATATGCAACAATTTATCAGATTTTCTCATTACAATGCCCAAACTTGAATTAAACAAAAATATGTCAGTGTAGTGATAGCAATTAATCTCACTTGAAGGTCCGCAAGGAATTTCGCCAGTTATTCCGAGCGTTTCGTGGTCATTTTCTCATTATGCCAACGGAAACGTGCATGAAATTTGGGAATCTCTGGCATATAGATATTTCTAACCGTGATTAATTATACGGGAATGAAATTTGAACGAAAGATATGCAGGTAGGAAAAGTACGATGTCAAAAAGAGAGAGATAAAAATAGCGTATAAAAACAATATTCAAAATATTTGTCCACTCTTCTAACTTACAGAAGATAATGATATGTTTCACAATGTCGTACATTATTATTACAATGCATTGCTGTTCAACACACAGTTTCTTGCTTGTGCAATTTATGCTTTTAACGAGATCAGATATGCGAAAAGTTTAGATATATTCTCTAAAACAAAAAAATGCGATGAAAGATAAATAAATAGTTATGTAGAAAAATAAAATTATATGTGAATTATATTCAGTTTTATCAAGTTTATGAATATCTGATAAAAAATTGTGCTAATATGATTTACATGAGTTTTTGATATAATAAGTATCTTCATGAATTATAATTTGAAATGGTAACAGAAATATCTGTGACATTTTAAAAGATTTTTATCATCATATTTTTTATTTTACACTGATTAAAAAAAGTGTATACAAATTGATCTTTTTACAGAATCAGCATCATTAAAAGAAAATGCTGTCCTATTTCTCGAAATGTACAGAGATGTCCAATAACTTTTCCACGGTATTTCGGATAGTTATAAATTCCACGAGAAAGTCACATAAAAGTTATTCCTCTTAGAAAAACTAATTAATTTAATGAGTGTTTAAAAAAAGAATTTATTTTCCATACTGATCGCATATCTTACATTCTTTTGGATATTTGAAATTTATTAGAGGCTATTTTTCGATATAAACATATTTTATAAATATTCAATATTTTAGAATATTAAAGAAATTAATTAACCAGTAATATAATCAAAGAAAATAACATAATATTCATTAGATAACAAGATCACACGTTGCTATTTTAGTCTGCTTTGACTTCATTTTACAATGTTACGGGACAATTCATTGTTCCTGTCTGCTTCTAACCGCGTTTAACCGTCACTTGTCACTTTTTGCTCCACTTCTGCTCTGCTTTTCCCACGTAATTAATTAGGGAAGTAATATCAGTAAGTATGAACTGCGAGTTGTTTGCACTGGTTACACAATCGGCGAAAATCCTCACGAAAGTGGCGAAACTATTGCTAAGTTTGCAAGAATTTTTTTTTAATTCAGACTACATTTGAGTGCGCATAAAGGTAAGCTTTTTCCTTTCATTTCCCTCTTTCTTTCTCTTTTTTTTTTTTAACAATTGATACGATCGGTACTAAGAAGTAATTTCTTTTCGTACGTTATCGAGAATACTGAATTTTTGATGTTACGCATTTTCTTAAATTGACCATCCTGTCCTTATTACAAAACTGACCTATAACTTTAGCGGCAAAAACCACAGATTATACCGAGGCCATTAATTTTTCTCTGCTCTCCCCCATGTTTTTCTCTTCCTTCTCTCCTGCATCGTACAATTCCTCCCCGTACCAGCCTGGTATAATTAATTTCGGGAATTACTTTGCTAATCGCTAGCATAAACTGTAATAGCGCGTGTCAGTGGCACGACTGTAATCAACGGAAATATTTATCTCCGGAACCCTCCGCTTCAATTTTAAAAATAAATAATTGGTAAATGTTTGATTAACTGCACTATATACACATATATATATATGTTATTAACTGTGTAATATTATAAATTTTATATAATTAATTCTATATAATATAGATAGAATATATTAAAGAAATTATTTATGGATATTACATATTTCGTGCGTATAAACTAATATTTCTGCTTTAGTATATATACATTATTCGTAGATTCTTTTTTTACGATATTTATTGGATTACATGTGAAACTTATCATGAACGTATGAAAGTGAAGTAATGAATTAATGTGGTAACATTAAAGCATTAAAGATTTTGAAAATTAGAAAGCTTGTTATTAATTCGTTTTACGAAAAAATTTTATGAATTATTTTTATAAACTTAACTTTTATAAATTCAACATACATACATATGAAAATCATATGAAAGAAATTTTGAAAGGGAAAGATCAATTAATATATGAAAGAAGCATTGCAATAACAAAAATTCAAAATTTGAATATCTCAATTGGAATAATATTTAATTTAAATTATATTGTTATGTTAGAGTACATATTGATTACATCATTGTTCCATTGAAGGTATAATGATGGTATAATGTGTGAATCTCAAAAAATAACGCCTTCAGAATGATGATCAAGATCGCCTTATCTAGGCACCTTTGCATCCTACAATATCACGATTGAGAAAGGAAATAGTGAGCCGCGTTCTTGGAGGAGATAAGTATTTTCGCGCATTTTTCTAACAGTATCGCTCTAAAAGTACCGACTGCCGCGTCTGAAAGTATTTTCCTCCATAGTAGTAATGAACATTACGTCTTTTCAGACGTCATTATGGGTCTACGAGATTAAAACCGAGGAAGAAAGGCGGTATATACGCCGGTGTTGAGGCGGAAGGGTCTGCATGGTTCGGCGCTCGCCAGTGCCATTAGTTCACGTCAGAAGCCGCGTAATTCGTACAAAGTATCCCGTTATGACTATTTACTTTTCTCCACGCACTTTTCCAGCGTTTCCACGTCCATGCGCGGATGATTAATCTTGCGGGAGTTATGCACCTCTAAATATGGATCTCAATTTGTGTCTGTCACTTACAGAGGCTTAATCGTTCGAAATTTAGTCAGATAGATGATCAGCGGCAATATCGGAAAAAAAAAATTAAAAGTCTCCACAAACAAAATCAAGATTACTACATGTATATATTTTTATATCGTAAATTATACTTTAATTTGCAAATTTTTAATACAACTAAAGGTGATTTTTTTGTATCATGGTTGTGCATATAATACAACCTCAAAGTACAGCTTAAAGTACATTTAAAAAAATTTTTAATAATTAGAAATCTTAAAATAAAAAATGCAATTTAGAAAAATGTATAAAATTAATGAAAATAAATGCTTGGTTAAATATTTTTGTCTAATGAAAAATGTAAAATGTATATTATATTGTTCAACGCACATGTAATTAATTCGATGCATTATGCAGTTACAAGTGCATGAGCGTGTTTTCTTTATAAGCTCGAAAGTAATTATTGCACGGTAACGTTATATTATGCATAATTATAAATGTGCAAATTGTTATAAAAAATATGAGCAAAATTTAACAAAATGTGTTCTGAATTTATAGAAACAGAAAATGCGGATCTCACATTCATGCAATTAGTTTATATGTAATAATATAGTATTTTGCTATTTCGAGAATGAAGAAATTTATGTTTCCGAGAAATTCATGGAAATGGGGAAACCTCGATCGATCGTTATCACGCCGGCAGAACCCGAGTTTGTCGAAAGACGATTGGCGAACAAATTTCGCGGTGACTAGCGTGGTTCAAATCGAGTTTAAAGTTTCGACGAGTAGTCCCACGGATGTTAAGTACGTCTAACTGGTGCTTAACTCCCGGAAGGCGCGACGGCTCTTCCTTCCGTCAGATTAGAGCTGCTGTGAAACATCGAATTAGTATCCCGTCAGTTTTCGCGTTTCCTTCGCATATGATAAATATCTCATATATGTATATTTCCTTCGTACATATTTGTTGCTACGCGCTGTTTTTCTCAAAGCTTCCTACATTTTGTTTAATAATTTTCTGAGCCTATTATACACCCGTTATATTTATTAAAATTTTAATTGAATTCTGAAGTTTCATAAAACAAATTTATGTCACTAGAAATAATAGATATATTTTTAGATTTTGGGAAATAATAGATATGTTATTAATCACTGCACAATTGTAGATTTTCTTGAGATATTCAGTCTATATACGTTTCATTATATATGTAATTTTGTTTTTCATTTGATAAAATATGAAAACACATCATTTATTTTTAAATAAATTTTTTTATCTAAAAGTATGAGTTTTTAAATGTAAGATAGCACGAAAATATCTGCAATATTTTATTTTATGCAAGTCCATACACGTACACATATTCAATTTTAAAATGGTTTTATCTGCGATCGTGTAAGACGTGTTGCGATCGAGCAAGAGAAACAAGGAATATCAAAAGTTTTGACCATTCTTGCTTTGTCGATATATCAAATTTATGTAGTTGGTATTTTAAACTATCTTAGACTTTTACTTCTAATGATATCGATTTTTAGTTTACTTGTACATGTCAAAACTGTCAAAAACATATATGAGAATATACATGAGAAACTATCTATGAATAATATTAAAATATTAATATTAAAAAATCTATAAAATTATAATGACATTATGTATATTTAAGTGTAGTACGTCATGCATGTCTTTTAATGTTTTATTGAAAGTTTAAATTAAGCTACAGATTAATAATCATAAATAATTAACATATGAAACTTTTGCATCAATTTGTTTATTAAAACAGGAGCTATACTTGTTGACTTGAATCTTTTTAAATGCTTATAATTTCGAATAAGTTGTCTTTCCATTCATTAATTTAAAAATTGACTTAAAGATTGAATTAAAGATTGACTTATTTATCCAATTTATGAATTTGAAATTAACAGAATAGTAATAAGTAATTTCTTGAATAAAAAATTTTTAATTTGTCAATATGTTTCTCAAATTAAAAATTATCTTAAATACATGCATCTTTTTAAGAAATTTTTAAGAAATATATAAAATTTTTAAGAAACTTTTACATTTATTTATTTTTAATTATATATTTTCTAATTATATAATTCTTATACCTAAAAAATATATTTCTTAAATATAAAAAGAAAAGAAAATAAAAGATTTATAAAATGTTATATACAAATATCGATTTCAAATATGATCGATTTCGTTTCAAATAATATGGTCTAAAGTAAAATCTAAAGTAAAATCTGTGTCTTAATCTTTTTCCATCTATTCCATCATATTGTTTGCTGTGTTATACTACATCAGCATAATCGAGATGCGAGATATAAGTTCCTTTTTTTTCTTGTTTTGCTTGGGAGTATTTGGGGATATTTATATCATTACTATAACACTATAGGACGGCAATTCGTGTTGGGCGGCTGATCGCGGGAATTTCGTTATTGCATATTATTACATTTTCTCGAGCGGATACTAGCAGTATATCGAATTTAAAGTTTAGAGAACTTCTCCAAATGTTAAATTCACCTAAAGCGCCGCTTGAACTCTAGCAAGAGGTGTGACGCTCCTCGTCATCGTCCATGTCAGATTAGCGAGACACTAAATTATCTTCGTGTTACTTTTCGCAGTAGATAACTCACAGCAGTCGTGCGCACTATGGAAATAATGCACGCATCTGCATAGACGCGGATTGGCATCCCATTGTCCGTCCGGCACATCAGAGATGCATAACGTGCGAATATGTATTTTTTCAGCCATTTAGGGCTCTCTATTATTTATTTTTAATTTACCACGACATGAGGCAGGATCTTTTTTATTCTTGTCGATGAAATATCTCTAAAAGAAATTCGCGAGATTCACGAATGATTTATAAATTTTCTTTTATAAATATGCGTAACATTTAAAAAAATGCATTTTCAGATCATTTTGTTTCTTTACGTTGCAAGCGAAAAGGTGGCTTTTAGCGACTTTATTTTGAAAAAATCTGCCAGAGATTCTTGAAACGTGAAACTGTAAATATTTTCTACAGCAACATTTGTATCGCTCAGTGTACAGTGCTCTTGGAAAAATTGTTGTTCCGCGGACTAGATAAGCTATTCTATATTTGAGTACGATTTTGAAGTCGTTTCACCTAGCAGTGCCTATCAGAATTGCTAAAATTGGTAAAGTTGATTAATATGTCTCGATTTATTTATTTGAATTGATTATTTGAATCATCAAAAACGATTTTTAAGTAATTTCGTAGTTGTAAAAGCGCCGAGTACTTCTTTCTTATTTAGTATTTAGTTTTTAAAAATTATATTTATACACCTAGAAATAATATCCGAGAACGGACGTTTTTTTCTATCATTTTTATATGTCTGCATCATAGTTTGTTAGATTTGCTTCCAATGATGAATTTAAATATTGGAATGATACTAATATACATAAATATTGACATAAATATAGCTAAAATAAGAAATACCATTCTTTTCGTATTTTAAACAAATGTAACACTTTGCTATTAAATATAACATATGTAAATGTTTTTATATGTGCGTACGACGTCGGCGTATCGCATTATATCATAACGCATAACAAATAGAATTATCTCATGACACACGACATCTAACAATATTTTTCTATTCTGATTGACGTGAGTGTATATTAGAGTGTATCTTGCACAAAATCTGAAGAATTTCATTCACCATTCTGCTCTTACATTTTCCGTACCTTTATCAGATTGTTTTCGATTGCAAGTACGCGATCGATCGTATCCGACTATCATGATTCTTTGGCCTAGGTGGATAGATATTGGCGTCGATAAGGCCGCTGCAGATTTCGTGCCGCGGCGTGATTGCCCGAGGATGATATCGGATCCATCTTCTTCGGATG
This sequence comes from Atta cephalotes, assembly GCF_000143395.1. NCBI lineage: Eukaryota > Metazoa > Arthropoda > Insecta > Hymenoptera > Formicidae > Atta > Atta cephalotes. The sequence goes on from NW_012130085.1 coordinate 1,979,318, forward strand.
TGAAGACCTCGGAAGAGCAACCGAGCTGGCTTTTGCCCCGTATATGGAACGTTTCACGCGAGATTTTACGAAGATTCGCTCCAGAAACATCTCAGAGATCATATAACGTCGAAGACGATTTACTTTGCAGAAAGATCACGTATTACATTCAATATTTTTCTTCTTGCAATTCACTGAACCGTTAATTAGCTAGCTTTTACATAATTACCAAGTTTTATGCGCAAGCTGTTCAAATATTGTTCCCACATATGATGTAATAAATAATTTGAGATATTATCTAATGTAAGCCTATGTACAAACGATAATTCCAAATACTTCGCATCGCTATATTTACTAATGCAATTTACTTAGCGGTAAATAGATTATTTTTATGCGTTTGCCATGGTACGGGTTTCTATATTTGCTAAGCAATCGGTATGTTCTTTATCCTTGCGGTAACTATTTGAGAAAACTCTCATAACAAGATTTTGACTTGAAAGAAAATTCTCATTGAAATAGCAATTTAAGTGGCTTACAAAAACTTTTTCTTTGCAAGCGTATTACGTTACAGAATGCCCATAGTACACTAAATAGTCCAAGTTTTGCTTTAGGATAAAGATATAAAAAACAGCAATAACTGGAAATTTACGATTCCCATAAATTTTACATTCACATTTTAATAGCGATCAACTTTTTTTACACAAGCTAATTGTAAGTTAAATTAATATAGAAAAGAAAATTATAAAAATTCAATTATGTCAGTAAAAAATCATATTCAATTTAAAAAAAAATCATATTCAATTTTATTTTACGTATCATCGTTACTCCTTTCGATCGTATTTGTGTTTAAAGTAAAGTTTAAATGGGGATAAAAATAAGGGAAAAATTTGCGTACAATTCGTAAAATGTATTTTCTCTTTGTCCGTTTTTGGAGCGGTTATGTATCATGGTATGGATTTTACCACTGCCGACAAAACAGTTATTTTGCACTCATAACTAAAATTAAATCGGCTTCGGCGTTTAGTTAATGCAGATTCATGCTCACGGTTTTCGCAGCTGCGTGTGCGTTTTTGCAGGCGTAGCGTATTCTAGATTGCTAATAAAATTAAGTTCCGCCGACCAATACTTTTGCGTCAGCCGTGAAATATTTCCTTGCGCGAGTTTCCAGAGGGGATGGGAAAAAGGGGCATTAGCGTTGCGCGATTCACCGATATGATTCAAGCATTTTTCAGCATGAGGAATATCGAGTTAAATTTAATGCAATTTCACGTTACATTATTCCGATAATCTTATCGCGCGTCATTGCCCATTAAACTTATGAGGAAGGCTTTTATCCTTTGCTCGTCCACGTCGCGCCGACTAATTAATTTATTACATTACCCGGCAGAGCTGAGAATTATTTATATAATATCGTTACCGCGTATAAATATATGCTATCGATCGCAATGTTATTATTACGAGAATTGTTATTATATAATTCGTAGACTCTCTTAGAATTATCACTTATTTATATCTTTTTACTCATAGTTTTTCTCAAGAGAACTAGAAAAAAAATGCAATTTTATTTTGTTCCAATAAAGCCGCAGCTGAAAATATTATTTTATTTAATCGAACGAAGACGTAACACAGAAGTTATATATAATTTTGAATACAATATATATAATCGAATTTTGAATATCTAACTTAAATATTTCTGCTCTTTTAATAGAGAATGTTTAATTATATATAAATTAAAATTTGTCCTTTTCATGTATAGTTACTTATAAAAAGATATTTTTACATTTATACAATTCGTATATTTTTGCTTTTCTAGATTTACATTCTTTAAAATGTGTGTGTGCGCGCGCGCGCGCGCGTGTGTGTGTATGTGTGTGTGTATGTGTGATTCAATTTGATAAAAATTTATAAGAATTTTATAGAATATCCCCAAAAAATTATATCAAAATTAATATAAACTTAAAATAATATCTAAACTTAAAATAATATCGATCACCAGAATAATGTATAATATTGTATTAAAATGTTATTTATAGTGCGCATATCAGTACACTCAATACACTCGTGAGATTCTGAATTTATGTATTATTCAGTATATATAATATCTGCTTGCAGATATTGATAAAAATACTAAGCATTGGCCATTAGCTAGATCAGATTCAAATGTATTTGATATGTGAATGTATGTCAGCAATAGAAGGGAATGATCTCTTTTATGCAATTCTATACTGACGTCTTGAAAATGGATGCATGGCTGTGTCTAGAAAGCAATTTAGCTCGAATGACGACTATTCTACACTTAATTGAAAGCAGACATTGTTCAGAGATGGTTAGGCGTGATGGATTAAACGCTCGCGAGGGATTTGACGCATTGGATATTTTATTCTAAAGATATCGAATTGAATGTTCTTATTAATGTTTTCTCTTAAAGTAAATTACAAATTCATGTGCGTGTACGCGCGCGCGCGCGTGTGTGTATGTGTGTGTTAAATAATAAATATTAATTAGAATAATTTTAATAAATAATTTTCATAAATTGATGTTGACGTACGGCACACGCTTTATTATAACTGTTCTATAAATAATTCTATTAACGAAAATTAACACACTTTTTAAATTAATAAAACTCATTAATTAAATTATTTTAGTAAAAGATAATATAAAAGTCTTTTTCAATGTAATTAATTTAAAAATTAAAGTTATTGAGAGAAAGATAGAAAGAATATTTAGCGTGACGTTCAATGCTTTGCCACTGAACTTTTTAATTAGTAATGAAATCAACATTTAAACTTTGCGCTTGGTAGGAATATCTAGTGATTGTTCTTTTAATTGTTATGTGATGTAAGAACTTTAACGTATAATGAATGTTCGGATATCGTGAGCAGTCTAACGATTGGGATGAGTCGACAAGGGGAGAACTTTAGTACTCTTGAGTGAGCTTCAAAGTCGATTTTAAATTATTGTTAAAGGACGCATATTACCGACCATTGAATGGTATTTGATCATTTGGAAGAATTTACACAAAAGCATGATTGGCAAAAGTTTATTTGGAACAATATAGATATATTGCGAAAGTAGTTCAAATGCGATATTTTTCACGAATGTACTAAAATAATGAATTATTTTGACAGCAAATGTGTAAAGTTTTAAAGCACTATAGATTTCAAACATTGGTTTTAACAAGAGCTTGAAAATTCAATTTTCCGCATCGTTTTTAAAATAAATAACTCGTATAAACACGTCCACATCAAAATTTGTTTATGAAAATTATTGTGATATCATGTATTTTTATGTTGTATATGTATGTTTATGTATTACAAACAACTCTGATGTTCATTTACGTGAACATTTATTTTAAATTTCGGAGACTTAATTCTCACGCGGATGGACGTACGCGAGTTCGCAGATCATTTTGCGGTTGCAGAGTGCCATTTCGATTTCCAACATAAGTGGATATCGTCGAACGACTTTAACGAGGCAGACGATCACTAGCCCGAAGTACGGAAGTTCGACATACTCGAGTGAGCCCGAAGCTTGTCTTAAGCCGCTATTACTCGATTCGCCTTACACGGAGCTTCCAAGTCCACTTACGTGGAAAGTGGAGCACGAGTTGATTCTATGCAATATTCCATCCAGAAGGTCTTATCACACATGTGTATTGCGATACTTGGCGATTGACCGTTCAAATTGTCATGATAACGACGTCGCATCATGACAGTCAGCTTTTACTGTGCGTGCAACGATGAGATCGTGTTCAAAGCAGTCGAGATTCTACAACGAGCGCTAATAATAATCTTTGAAGACATACGACAATGAATGCACTGAGTGTACATTATACGGGAAATGATGTAGATAAGAGACCTCTAACTAATTTCGCAGATCGTTTTACCGGAACATCGCGCTGGTCTATAAGAGCCGAATGATAGTCCGGTATCGTGGAACGGCTTTAACGAGGTAGACAGGCGCTTCTAGTTCGCAAGCTGGGAAGTTTAACAACCTCGGAGTGAGCTTCTAGCGGATCTTAAACCCTTATTACGGTACACGTACATCGGTAAGACAGCTTTCGAAAGTCTGACCTCTCGAACAAAGGCTTTATCTGTCGAGCACAGAGCAAGTTGGACGTCCATCTGGTTGGCCATAATCTTACTGATCAAACTTGCCTTTGCGTACTACTACAATATATTCTTATAAAATTACTCTATGTTTTCTTATTATTACTATCGCACTCAATAATTGTGAAGAATTGATCAATTAGATTTTTATAAGACAATATAGTAAAAGAGGTTCTAGAGAATATTAATCAAAGAGATGAAAATGCCTATAAGAACTTATATCAGTTTTTCGCGTTTTTCTAAAATGCCTATAAGAACCTATATCAGTTTTTCTTTAATGAATCTAAATATAATTTTAATATAACTTTCGACCCACAATTTTGGGTCATCTTCAGTACAAATGATTATCTATTCAAAAGATTGCATATCAGCGCATTGCGAAAGTCGCGTATAGTTGCGTATAGTTGTGAAATTTTATACATATAAATATTATATTCTCATAAAAATAATACATAGGAGAAGTTGGGAACAATTAAAAAAATCGAATCATTTATGTGTGATACATTCGCTTTCAACAGCATAAAGGAACGAATAATCACGAAAATGATCGCACGATCTCATCATTATCTTAATGTGATTTTTACAAAAATCGCTCAATTGTAACATTCAATTATTAAATACGCAAATTTTGCACGCAACATCGCATGATAGTATTTAAAAGATGCTGTCTTATAATGGATTTGCTGGTGGCAAACGAGTAAGAGGAGTTTATTAACTTTTAGCCATCTAATCTTCTCGCACTGAACTTCTGATGAGAACTATAACGATGAATAGACCGTGGAAAATGAAAACCAACGAGGGAGTAGTCGTACGTGTCGCGAATAATGGAAAAGCTCGACTGCTTGTTGCCTCGAAGCGGACTAATGACGCGGCAAGTTGGACTAATCATCGAGCTATTGTGATCGCTGGATAAGGAAGTAATACAAACGGAAATCGAGAATCAACGTGGTTATTAACAACAGGGAATAAAACATTTCCTTAATTATTCGCATTGGGGATGTACAGCTACTAGAAATTTAATTATCTTAATTTGTTTGAGAAGTAGAATATACCTTCTAATCGTATTATAAATATAATTAATGTTATATTTAGCTTCACAATCTCTACTTATTGTTTATATAGATTATTGTTTATATAGATACAATCTTTTAATAATTGCTTGAACGAATATGTTTTTTTAACCCTTTTTTTTAATCTAAAAGATATGCGTGGCAGTCAAACTGACTCAGACGCATGAACAAACGTTTCTCCGTTGCATTTTCATTTGCAACAGTACTTTTAGTATCTTATCTTTCACAGTTTTATTCTTGCATTTAATGAAGTTGCCGAATGCTCAAGAATTTTAACAATAGCAATTTTTGTATTCTTACTTGAACATGTATGTAACTTTCAGTATATTGTTTAACATTTAACTTGTATATTATATATTATTTTTGTGAAATCATAGTTAAGATTTCTTATAAAATCTATAAAATTTATATAATTAAGGAAATTTTGTGTCTATGTGTGGGTACAATATTGATAGTTATCTTAAAATTATCTTATGTGTCAATTTTAAACATTCTATTCATTGTAATTAAAAAAAAAATGTGAAAATTGCAAAATAGTAGAGAACTTTTTGACTCAGTTTAATCCGCTCTACCTGCTCATGAGCATTGTCGGAAAAGTTATTAAACATGCAGTATAATTATGAAAAATATGTTTTTATATATATATTAATATTTTACATAATATTTTAATTTTCCTTGCTTAATTTTTAAAACAAGAACACATATTTAGTTTCGAAATAATATTTATGATATTATGAATAATTTCCAATTTTTTAAATATAATAACATTCTCCCTGTCGTTGATATTTTGTTATTTTTTAATAAAAATGTTTATTGATATTTTTATTTACTTTTGGAAGAATTATTGTAAAAATTGAATGTGCAAATAAACAAATAATTTACGTATAAGAAAATGATGTGAATATTACGTTTTGAGAATTATTGCTAGTTTTAAACAACTATATTATTTAAATAATATTTACGTACTTTGTGTGTGTGTATGTGTGCGTGCGTGTGCGTGTGTGTGTGTGTGTGTGTGTGTGTGTGTATGTGCGTGTATTTATATTTTAAGTACAATAATAATTAAAATGTATTTGATCTTTTTTTTTTGCATAATTTATACTCTCTAAATCTGAATCAGTGGATAGTCATTAATTACCCAGTGGCATAGTTGGCACTGATGTCAGTGATTATCCACTAATTCAGATTTAGAGAGTAAGCTATGAATTTATGGATCAAAATATTACGTAAAGAAATATTTTTAAAAATATGAATTTCTTTTAATTTTTAACTTTTGAAAATCATTATTTTATTCTTTTTATGATATATCTTAATAAACTATTAGATGTACAACTTTGCTTCCGCCGTTTTCCTATAGATGGCTTTAGCGGTAAGTGGTGGTCGAAATAAATAGATCATAGACGTCATACAATAAACTTGGGCATCTGTCAACATAACCCCATAGAAACATTAGTTGATTTGTGTCTGCATCATAAAGTTATTCTCGATTGAAAATGTCAGTTTACGAGCCAAATTCTCGTCATTTGCGGGAGATTTTAATTTTTTGCTTCAATATGAAGAAATCTGCGGCTGAGGCTCATCGAATACTCTCAAATACTTATGGTGAGGCCGCTATTAGTGAAAGAACGTGTCGTGAGTGGTTTCAACGCTTCAAGAATGGTGATTTTGACATCCAAGGTCATGCTCTGTATTTGGTGGGACCAGCTCGGCGTAGTGTATTATGAACTGTTAAAACCGACTGAAACAATCACAGGCGATCGGTATC
>NW_012130085.1:1986922-1989619 GCF_000143395.1 Atta cephalotes
AAATGAGAAGTCCACCCGCCGTATTCTCCAGACGTCGTTCTCTCTGACTATCACTTGTTTCGATCAATGGCACACGGCCTGGCTGATCAGCACTTCCGGTCTTATGAAGAAGTAAAAAATTGGATCGATTCGTGGATAGCCTCAAAAGATGACCAGTTTTTTCAATGCAGGATTCGTACGCTACCCGAAAGATAGGAGAAAGTAGTGGCCAACGATGGACAATACTTTGAATCATAAATATATAACCAGTTTTTTACAATAAAGCCTCGAATTTCGAAAAAAAAACGGCGGAAGCAAAGTTGTACACCTAATAATTATTTATAGGTTTACAATATTTACATATAAAAAATAAATTAATTAAAATACAGGTCAATTTGACTTCCACGTGAGCACTTGCGTCAAAAAGAATCACGCGTGTCCTTAAGGGTTAATTGTGAAATTTAAATTTACTTAAACAGATTTTTATAGTAAAATCAATTTGATCATAACCGAATATAAATATAATTTTTTAGAATATATATAAATTTAAAGGATAATTGTATTTCACTAATCTTATTAATTTAAACTTTAATTTGATTTAATCTCTTAATGCGATAACTAGCACATAATGCTACTAACAGTAATAATCCATTCATAATAAATGCTACCGACTTTTATATACAATGAAAATAGTAATTATCTCATTGATATATTAAAAAGCATTATTAATAATTAGGGAATAGGACGAGATTTGTGCATATGTTGCGATGTTCCGCATACTGTATTGGCGGGCACAATATCTGGATATTTACGTTTAAGCAAAATGAACTGCGCCAGTTATCGCAATAGTTAGGGATCGTGTTTGTCAGTCTAACGGAGTGGACTAGTCACGGTCGAACAGTATTTGTTCACGTAGTTATTTACACAATCGCGAGACTCTTGTGGACGTTTCTTGTTAATTGTTGTTTTGGCGAAAATAAAGATGCACAATGCAATTATGCAGATAAAATGATGTCTAATCGATATATGTCGCAGATGTGACGAATTTCACTACGTTCGTAATTATCGATTATATAGTTGGTATACGAGGTACCGTCATCGTGTCTTAAATTTTATTTACGGAGCAATAAATTCTACGCCAGTAATGATCGGCAGGCATTACGGAATCGATAGGTGCAACAGATGGCGTCAATCAAAATCAAACTAGCACGTGCACAAATTTACTTTACAAGTCTATGGTACGTGTGACACTTTGAGGAAATAATTAAATGAACGCGCCGACGATAAACTATCATGTAATGAATATGTTTAAATGAGGGAATTAGCATTATCGCTTTCTGTTAATGGTACTTAGGAAATTGCAACAATCGCCAATTTCGATTAGATTGCAAGTATTCAATTGTGTGTTTTCGTATTAGTAAAATTATTTAAAAAGGCGACAATATTGTACGAAATTATTGTGCATAAAAATAAAATCTATAATTGTATTTCTTGACAATTTTTGAATGTTATAATTATTAATTTTCAAATTTTTTTCCCAATTTTCCAATCAACATGCAGCAATATCCAAATAATCAGCAGCATGCGTTCACATCGATGAAACGAACATGAATAGAACATATTTCACGTTATGTAATTGGCGAATTGCATTTTTGCACGAGTAAAATAATATCTATACATATTCGCAAGCAAGAGAAAATGTTTTCTGGAGTAAAAAACAAATTTTGTATGCTTTCTCATATGCGAGACGTATTTATGCAGGAGAATATGAATAAACGTGTAGCACACGACCCAGTTTTTTTTAAAGCAATTCCGTTGTGCGGGGCATTATGTTATCGCTGTATCTTCGTATAACACACTCTAACAGTCACGTTTCAAACTGAGTAAAAGAACTGCGCAATCAATCGTGCTGTTGGCCAAATGTGATGCGTCCATATATATTCAAAGGGGAAATAATAATAACAATCAATCATTAAATCGTGCAACCGTAACATTGCCTGTTATACAAAAAAGAAATTCTAAATATCTCATTATATTTAATATCGTCACATGACCTGCAATCTTTTGCAAAATCAGAAACTGCTTTCTGATTTTCCAATTTGCTAAAATAGAGACCGCCATTCAATTCGCGACTGTACATGACAATAAATTGCATTCGGAACTGGCTTGAAACTTTGTACATTCCGTGGCGTGACATTGGCATTAAATGCCATTGAAGTATAACGCCATTCGCACATGTGCGCCTCGAGTACATATAGTCACCTAGGACATTGTTGACTCTGTAACACGGATTAAAACGTTATTTGCCGTGGTAGGCGGTGTCCTCGAAACATCGCTTTAAAATCGTACTCGCGGCTAAAGTAAATTTCGCGTGTCCCAAGAGCGGCACCAACTACGACTGGATGTTCAGCAATGAGTAAGCGATGCGTGAAGCTATGCCGTACAGACGTCGCGCGCGGGAGCAACCCCTATTTGTATTACCACACCGCACAGCCATAGTGCATACCGCATACTAAGGTTAGACATATGTACAGTCACGAATGTACAAATGTCGCAATCTAATATGGCGTTCAAGTCTACGTGTGTTTCGGAAGTGTAGCCTTTTATTCTTTGCGACGCGAATATAACATCTTGATCATTCGCGTCTTGGTTTGCGCGCGCGTTAATTAAACGAATTACATGGTATATATATATATATATATATATATATATATATAT
>NW_012130085.1:1989639-1990946 GCF_000143395.1 Atta cephalotes
GTATATATATATATATATATATATATATATATATATCTATGTGCGTGAGTGAGTATAGGTATGTAATAATTTGCAGGGTTTGAAATTTGCTATTGTTTGTCGCTAGATGACTGTGACGACTAAATTCGCAACTGTAGTTTCGCAGCTCCCGTTGGTATCTTCTTCGCGACAATCGAATAAACGTTTTAAATAATTTATGTGAGAAGTCCATGTATGTGAGTGGACAATACAATGGAAGCCTGCGGCTTTTAATCGTAACTGCTAGCTTAACCATCCGGCGAATTCGTCGACATATCCGACACTGAAACCGTTTTCATGTAATCCTCGAAACTCCATACCCCTCGCTTATTCTATACGCACGTCCGATTACTTCCCACTGCTTGGTGCCAGTTATTTATCGCTTACACTCATTCATCTAGATATTGGCCCTCTTTTCTTGAATAAATCAAGGCATCTTAAACTCAATATAAAAAACTTTTCGATTCTTCAATCTGTATTCCAAAACGCTGATAAAGTTCATCATTTTTTTCTGTTAAAGCTGAGGACGATTTGGTTATTAATATCAGTTTAAATGGAAACGATCCCGTTGGGAATGAAAGAATCTTCATAAGAGAGCTAATTATGTACGTAATTAATACGAGCGATGTTGAATATTAAATGAATATTAATACATATACGCGTTGTATTTATGAGAATCATAATAGGTTCGCAACAGTTGGCAATTTCAATCATCCTTTTACGCCAAATATTATTGGATTTCCTCCAGGATATAAACAAACTTTAATTTAGGATTTCAAGATTTACAATGAATTATTCAAATTAAATATGCTACATTTAAATTATGCTATTAATTGGCATTTCACTGTTCTATATCATAATAATTGAATTTTTGATATAATAAGACAAAATATGAAATTTTTTCTATACGAGATATGCTTTTCATATATCAATTCGACAATTAATTTGAAAATAATTTTGAAGACAAGTTTTTTTGGCAAAGACAAGGCAAAGATTGACAACTGAATTTATGAAAAATGATTATAAATTGGCTTTTTAAACAATAAGCTTTAAGAAAGTGAAATATTACTTTTTTATTTAAATTTTTTATTTAAATTTTGATTTATTTAGATTTTATTTAAGTAGAGTTTTTTAAAATTACATCAACAAATCTATAATAAATACAAAAGTATTTAAAAATGATTCGATATTCACTGAAAAAGTCTTCTTCAAATAGATCAATTTTCATGTAAAAAAAGTTGTCTTTAAATTGATAAATAACTGTATACATAAAAATACAGATTTTGTGA
>NW_012130085.1:1992773-1995911 GCF_000143395.1 Atta cephalotes
CTCTCTCTCTCTCTCTCTCTCTCTCTCTCTCTCTCTCTGGAACAAAAATAGCTAAGAATATAATAATCAGCATCTCAGAGCGTAGTTTTGTAAATATTTCATCCTATGTAAAAAAAAAAAAAAATTGTGGACAACTTTAAGCGGCAAAATATCAAATTGAATTTCAATTGATATGTTTGAAATGAAATACTCTAATATTGGATATTTTAACTGACGATACCAGTTGCCCTTGATTATAGTATTTTAAATTCATAGCTATATTCTAGTCTGCATGTTTCAAATATGCATTACGCATCACTTGAAATTTCAAGAGACTTCATCTACTTTTACTCACCGAATCAGCAGTTCTGCCGGCGTAAAAGTACAGTCTGTCCGGAATCGTTATCCTTCGCGTCGCTGCACATTCACCTCAAGATCGCTCCAATAGTGCGCAATGATGATGCATCTGTCGATGAGAAATCATCACCGACACGATACGGTTCTCATCTTATTTCACCTTATCTCACGTTTTCTCTCCTCTTAATCGGTACACCGAAATTTTTATGGCGACAAATAATCCTCGTTTTCTTTTTTTCTATATGTAACTCAAAAACTTGCGCGATGCAACATGCGGAAAGGGCAGGAGAATGAAAGAGAGGGACAAGAAAGAAACGATGTTACACGCGCGGTTGCCAGTCGCAGACTGAACTCGCGATCTGCGAGTAGCATCGATTTCGGTGGAGGGGGCAGGTCTAGGGCGAGGAGGAGGGAGGAACGTGGAACGTAGTAGGGACGAACGCTTGGCATCAGACAGGTGAATCGAAGGACGAGGAGTGCGACGAGAGGTATAGTCAGGCTATCCGCGCATCGCGCCAAGCGAGCGGACTTGTATCGCCTAGCCGGCCGGTGACTACTGTGAGTAGTAAGTGTCAGGATAAGCTTCGCCGAGCGACTACTGCCGATTGCGTTGGAGCAAAAAGGGTTAACACCCCGTATAAGCGATTCAGTTGGGTGGCTAACCAGGCACGCACAGTAACTACTAACCGGAGAGTACTTCTATATACCGATACGATTTCCGAGGAAAATATCCATTGCTTTCTATCGATTCTTTCACGTCTTGCCATCGATATTCGTTCTCCCATACCAGATAACGATGAACGATAAGCCGCATGCCGTCTGCATTCCATATTCTTCGCGAAATTGTATTTTTCGCATCGCGATTATCCGATACGATTACTAGAGAATTTTCATAATACTTTCGAATTTATTTGCGAGATGGATTACTTTTTTATTGTTTTTTTAAATATTATGTGATTAACTAATAATTATGTATGCCCTTCTCGGTGAAAAGAATATATGCAAACTAGTATTGATCTTTTCTGCTGCATGTTAAAATACAAGAATTTTTGCAAGTATTTTTACATATCCTAAAATTTTATATTAAATTTGTCGATTCTGTTTATATAATATTATATTTTTTATTTTATTATTCAGTTATTGTAATAAGTTTTGGTTTATGTTGACATTTGTTATGAAATATTGAAAAACTGTGATAGCAATAAATGTTGTTTTATTCACTAGCGTATATTTAAAATTTATTTAAAATACACGGTATTTTACACTGAAATATTGGTTAGTACTAAGCACTATGGTACCGGATCGAGTCAATTATATATATAGATTTATATTTCGGAATGTTTGCAACATTTTATGCAAAATTATTATAAAATTATGAAATGCATTTATATTAATTTGCACTTATAATCTTATTTTATTTTATTTCAAATGCGTTCTAGAAAAATACCGTAATTGATTCATTCTAAATATGTAGCGATTGAATGGTCCACTAATGTCAGAGTTCATTCGTTACTATTGTTGATCGATGCATGGTGACGATAATCGTCTATCAAGGATGAATTCAATGTTGTACGTGGCTATAACAGCAGTAAACACATGAATCGTGGATAGATTTACTAATGTTACTGCAGGGACGTCGAAATTATGATTTGATCATAATACATTAGAATGGGTACTTTCTTATTCAAAAGTCCTCTGCGACGTTTCTTTAAGCTTTACTTTTTCATTTAATCTTCCACAGGTTCTTCATCTCTAAATGTTATAAATATTAATTAAGGATTATTTTCTTGATATAATCCAGTTCATCATAATGTTCACTTTTCATAAATTTTTAAGAAAATGTAGATTTTTTTGTTTATGCAGCTTGATTTTACGTTACATTCCATCTATCTATTTCTTTTTTTTTTTTGAGATCGGTGTTGGGTATGTTATCCGCTTGATTCCCAGTCGTTATGAAGAAGAATATATCGACAGGAGTATAGCGGATTGCGCACACTGCAGTTTCATCTGCCGATTGCCGTCCGTTAACATTCGCCGTATCCATGCGAGACACCGAAATAACCTTGCAATATCCCAAACGGGCCCTGCGTTCGTTTTGCGGCACGCCGATTAAAATGGATGTAGATATATGCGTGAACGATACTGCAATTGCTTTGTTCGCTATCGTGTTTACCATATGCTTTATTTTCGTCGGCTTTCAACGCTACGCGTTCAATCGCAATACGTTATATCAGCGATCCGTTTCTCAGACAAGCTTCACACGCGACTATTCCTACTCGATTAATTAGATTTTACTAGTGATATCGCACCACACGGACATGCAAGTACAATGTAATCAAGAATGAATGAACAAGCATAAAAGTTACTTTGTGTCACACCTCTTTTAAGATCTACTTCGCCTTTGAGGACCGTTTTTAATTACATATTTTACTGAACGAAAATAGCGACTCATGGCTTTCTTTAATATGTTCTTCGATCAATAGTGCGTCGTAATAACTCGCTGAATCGTATGTTATTATAGTGGTTGGATTTTTATACGATTCGAGTTTTAATTTACTTTCTTCCATTTGTAACCCTCAAGGTTTCTCGAATTATACAGATAAAATCACGAAACGATTCTATGATTAATGAGTCCTTTTCTTTCAATCTTTTATATTGAAATTATTGTTATGTATAGCACCGTAAATAAATAAATAAAAAAAAAATATATATATTTTTTTATTTTATGTGTGTGTGTGTGTGTGTGTGTGTGTGTGTGTGTGTGTGTGTGTGTGTGTGTGTGTCGTGTGTGTGTGTGTGTGT
>NW_012130085.1:1996254-1997334 GCF_000143395.1 Atta cephalotes
TAAATAATATATTTTATTTTATTGTGTGTGTGTGTGTGTGTGTGTGTGTGTGTGTGTGTGTGTGTGTGTGTGTGCGTGCGTGTGTGTGTGTGTGTATGTGTGTATAGGGTACTTCATTAATTAAATTTATATAAGCTAGGTGGAGAATATTTGTCCTTTAAATATGTTTTTTGCTTTTTCTCTCTTGTCTCAGAAATTAATGATAAATCGTTCATAAACACGCGATTTCCAGTAATGGTTAGACGCTGATATGAGCTGTATATGCGCTATATGAAACGTAGATACATCATAACTTTTATTCATCAGTCAATTGAATTATTAAAGCAGAATGTCTCCGTCTATAATCGATGGACAAAAATAAATACATTTATTTAAGTTTTAATCAATTCGAGACAGCATATCCCTATTATATTATTTATCATAAGCATTGTGTGTCTTTCTAAATTATTTAGAGCCACTTACTTTTTAAAATTATAAACTAATTTTCTATATCGATAAGAAAAACATTCGATTGTTAAGCGAGCGATACTATCATGCATTTTATCAAGTCGAGATGATGTCCATCGATTCGTAGTAATTTGGCTCCACCGTCAAAACTAACAAACGAAGCATGGCACTAAATCGTGCTAGCAATATGGGTGCACCGTATAATCGCCCTATAATATTCTTAGATCGATACACGACGGAAAGAGACGGGACGCACTGACATCAGCCGGTCAATTAGGTATAATGCGAAGAAAATTGTACGTAATGCCGCAGGGTCGTACAAGCCGCCGGTTAAATGCTTTACGACGCAATTGGATCATTAAATACAAGAGAATGTTAAAACACTGGAAAATTATAATGGATATGTTTTTTTTTCTCGGTTACAAACATAGACGTGATAGGTACGATTATAAAATTAGACATAATTCTATGGTTAGAAAATAGATTAAAAAAAAACAAACAGTTGAAAAGGAAGCAACTATTATAAAAATAATGCATTAAAGTTGCATGACAATCTGATAAGTTTTTTTTTAGATCTGTTTATGTTGTTTGCACTTCTTGCACTCAAAATCTTCGCTTTCTTTCTTTTCAATA
>NW_012130085.1:2000073-2004368 GCF_000143395.1 Atta cephalotes
ATTTTGGAGATTTCAAGCAATGCGAGCGAACTTTTTATCATATCATCTTGTGCTAGCATCTCATTAACTTTTATTACTAAAAATATTATGCATTGTATCATGTGTTAATAATATTTTTATCTGTGAAAGAATTTGTACACAAATGTTAAAACTCATTAGCTATAGCGTTTGTAATTGGTAGTTACAATAATATATTTGTGCGACAATACAATAGCAAAAGATGATTATTATTTTATTAGTGCTAACGAAATGCTCGTAAATGATGTGGTCATTATTGATATTAGATGATACCATCAGTAACAAAAGACTAATATTGGTTTATGATCTGACATTGAAAATTAGCAGGGAAGTCGATTAATTTTAAAATATTATGCAAATTCTTGTCACCGACACGTGATGACCGTACAGTGTGGCCTTTTATTGATCTAAAGTAGCGTAATAATGAGTCTCTACATAATCCACGGCAATTATTTTTTAATTGATAATGCAAAATTAATCAGGACGTCGGGTGACTTCGACATATCGCGTAAATCCTCTTAATAAATTGCATGATAATTAATTCAAGCGGCAGATACAGGCAAGCGGTGTCAAAGCTTTTAATACCGTTTGTAATATGAAGTAGTGAATATTCCTGAATTGTTAATGAGATTAACATATAAATGTCGAAATATTTCATTACTTCCACGATTTGTTTCCTATTCTGTTTTCTATTCGGATGAGGTATGCAAATATCGAGAGATTCTCGCAAATAATTTCTCACCTGATAATAATGGCTCATCTTACCTATCATTTACGAGTTTACTTACTACGAGAATGTGACACTGCGCTTTGCCATTAAGAGTATAGGTAATCATTAAGCCTTGTTCTGGTATCGCGTTGCTAGTATCCAGTGAAATATTAATTATATTAAGATGCGTGACACAGAAACTGGACAAAAATTGTTTACGATCGACGAATGTACGCTTTTTCGCACCATAAAATGATTACTAAATCACGTGTATTTATTCATATATCTTCATCATTGGAGCTAAAATAAAGCAATAATATTTGATCTTTTTTAAATTTTATTATAAAAAAAATTTAATTTGTTTCGTTAACCCCTAGCAGATTAGAGCATGATGTTAAACAATTTCCTTCTTTATCCGGGATTCTCGTTCTTGTCAGGCGTAGCAATGTGAGACAGCTGATGAGTTACCATTGCTCGTACAAACTCTTGGATTTCTGTAAAATTTTTCTGAAGAACAGAGTAGTAAGAACGCATTTTTTATCATTTATTTCGAAAGATAGTCGGAGGTACTGATTTAGATAAATAGAGCACTTCACGGTCCAGTCCATAAAGAATGGGATAAGAGAATCACTGGCAATGAGTGTATCATGTATCTACGAAGAAGCCGAAGGAAATAGAGAGGGTAAGATCGGTCGTAAGACAGGAGGGTTTACGTGCTGGTGTGAGGACGATGGACGATGGTCCGTCGCACCATGTGCTAACTTAACTGAAGGGATTACGGGCTTAGTTAATGGATGCCCCTCGTATGGTCCAGGGTAACCACTGTGTTAGCCTATGCTACTACGATGGCCCTTAGCGCTCGATGGATTTCCAGAATCTTTCGTAATAAATGCCGGGTTATGTGACTGGGGTTACTGAAGCGTTTCGTGGCTCTCGGGCTGTTTATGGCTTTTGGAATTAACGGCTTTGACTAATATCGATTTTAGATTATCTTCTAAGAATAAGGTTAACATTTTCTACGTTTGTAATTTTTATTATTTATTGGAAAAATGTCGCGGTAGAACATAAATTAATTAATCTGAATGTGAGTGATAAAGCTAAAAATGTTTTAATATAAGACGAAAGTTTTTAGTAATGCAATTAAGTTTTTTCGAAAAACTTTACAATAAAACATAATAAAAATATTCCATTTTAATAAAAATATTCCATTATCCTTTTACACATAGAAGATTATAATCAGATATCAAATAATAAAATATTTAAAAAATTTGTTTTTTAATTAATAACAGTTTAATTTTTAAACACCTGCTTCTTTGGATACTCTTGGAAATTAAAGTTTTAAGCGGAAATGTCGCGTCGTTCGTCCTATTTAGAAGAAAAAATACTTGTTCCATTCTTTTGATAAATCATAGAAGACTGATAGTAAATTCTACGTAAGTTTTTGCAGAATCCCGTGCACGTTAGGCTTGATCTAGGCGACCGAGAAAGTCGACGAATAATGCGCACTCGCGTTATTTATCGCCGGCAGGTATGGTTGGTGAAAAGTTGCCGTGATATCTCGGCGAAGAGGCAAAGTAGAAGAGGCCCTCGGCACCCACAAATCTACAGAAAGATATTGGCAGTTTGACTGGACTTGTTCTATTTTCACCTTTTTATCGCGGTTCAATTCTTATTCGCGTCGCAAGTATAGTCTTTGTGATACGTGTATAAGTGTATAAAAATTGAATTTCTACTGCAATTTTGATTAAACTTGCTTAATCCAAATGTTTTTTGGGCCATCAAAAATCAAATACGAAGTTGAAACTCTGATATTCAAAATAACAAGTTTAATATATGACGAACTAGAACATAGAAAAATTCTCTTATTTGCATAAAAATTGCTTACTGTGAGTTTATCCACGACAGCAAAAGCTTTAATAAGGCTGGCTGTGTTGTTGAATGGGAATGCATATCACGTACTGTATGCAGTGAATTACAGAGAAATATAAACCGGGAGGTACATGGTAGAGGTTCGCGATCTAAGAGATACGAAATATGATTCTCTGTGCGCTAGGATTTAATAAATGCTTTGCAAGAAAAGATCTCAGCTTGAACGCGAGACGTTTCGATCACACGTATATTCCTTCAATTTCAAATTTTCGGTTAACGTATATATGCTAAAATTTTACATCGATATTTGGTCGTGCGATCGTGTTCATTATTTTGCCGAAATGCGCTTTTCTCTCCCATTATTTGTGTTTTGAATAGCGCAGTTTCCATGCAAAACCGCGTTTACGTCACGAAGTGCTTTCGAAATTGATACGTCCATCCAACCATGGTAGCATAACCCGTAATGTACACATTTTCTGGCATCCGATCACCTATATCCCGAGTTACACGCAGATCAATTTTTATCATTAGTATCCGAACGCTCTTATGAATGTTTCATTGTCGTTCGCGTAACGATAACGGCCGCCGCATTTGTTGCTGTTGCTATTGTTGCTGCTTTGATGTACGCGAATTCTTGATTTCACTCGTATCCTCATTGGGAATAGCTCGCTAGAAACTGACCGTGGCAGTAGGTAGCGCGCCAATGAAATCCCGCGGGTTCAATTTTTTCCCCGATCTCGTTTCTGTTCGATCTCTCTTTCCCAACGAGCGATTCTTCCGCATTTTACATTCTGCCGTCCACGTTGGCCGCCAACACAATACGCACGCACGACCGACCGCAAAATTGCAAATGCATCGCCATTCTCTATGTGATCCCCCCCCCCCTTTCCCCTTCTCCCGTCGATTTCTCTCTTTCTTTCTCTATTTTTTTAATTTTACGCGCGTCTCTTTATCTGGAATCATAACTTTTTCAACCAGTCGATAAACTGCGTAACCATGCGTGTACGCAACATCGTTTGTCGCACCACAGGTGCAGCAATACCGCAGGTGCTAAAGGCGCAAACCCCGTGACGTAACAAATCCCTGGAAAATGGCAGTCGCCGTGATTAACTTGTAATATGTCAAGGGAAAGGATACGTTAATAATTGAGTCTGTGAGCGCAGGTAGAGCCAGAGTCTCGGCAATAGTTGTCGGTAATACAAACTTCTCATTACGGAGGGTAATTAAAATGCACGAATATTAAAATGATAACCTTAATTACAGCTCACTATATATTGTTGTCAACGCAACTCTAGAAAATGTCTGTTCTGTACGTTTTGTATTAATCCAATCATAAGAATTATTGCACGTAATCACGTATATTTAAATGTTTCCGATTATTTATTCACGATATTTATTGAAACAAGACTAATACATGAGCAGCGTTAATTATCAGTATGGAAACGAGCAATACAATCAATAATACTAATATCAATATTATTATTTATTTATAAAAAAAGTTATCATTAAGTTGAATTAAAAGAAGAAACAATGTCAATTTCCAAGAAAGTAATCCTGTTGATTAATATAGACAGAATAGACTTCATTAATTGAGGTTTTATATATTAGGTGTAGTAAAAAGAAATTCATTATTTTTGTATGAAATTGAATGGAAAAATAATGGATTTCTTTTTACTACACTTATATATATATATATATA
>NW_012130085.1:2004757-2015848 GCF_000143395.1 Atta cephalotes
CACACACACACACACACACACACACACACACACACACACACACACACACAAAAATTATTTAATAGGGTTTTTTTATAAATAGACGCACTATTATAAATTTCAGATACTCAATTTATGCAAAAGATTGATTAAAATAGGTTAAAATCCAAGCAACCATCTAACAGACATCTAATATTCTTTTATAAAATAACAAGTGGGGTGTCACTAACATCGAGCTATCGATCAAAACTCGTTACCTTATAGACGAGGAAAGGAGGAAGGTCCATAAAGGCACTGGCCGACGTCTCACCCCGAGAAAATAATAATTTATCGTTTGATGCGCGATCGCGGGTGAAGCATCAACGCTTCGATGAATTAATAATAAACACGGTGCATCCGCATAGGATGTTGCTTTGCTAGGCATGCCGATGCTCGTCGCAGCTACGTTATTCCGGCTTGGCCGATCGATGATATTAACAGCTAAATGGAAAATACACGCCGAGGTGAAACGGCAGTTATATATTTGGTCAACTGCGGACAGATTCTGACAATGTTATTATATTTGATCGTATTATTATATTTGATAAAAGAGATTGATGCGAAATTGCTTTTATATGGATTCTGACGCGATATAAATAAAATTGAGAATTTCAAAAGAGCCAAAAATATATGTACGAAATTAGATTAGAATTTTTCACTTTCTATAATCTATAAATGTTATTTTGTAACTATATAATAATTGACAAATTTAAGAATGTGATAATTATTGAATTAAACATAGCAACGTTACACTGATAGAAATGTAACTACGAGGTTCCTTTACATGTAAATGAAGCTCGTGGTTATGAACGAAATTAAAAATAATGAATGATTTAATTGAAAATTAAGTTACTTAGTAATTACTTAAATGAAATGAACATGTACATTAAATTTATGAAATTTAATGTACTTTTAATAAAATTTTATGAAAATTACATAAATTTCATAAATTTTTATACAGAATATATTAAATTTTATGTACATAAATATACTTTTTAGTTATAAATACATTAAATTTAATGTAATGTCATGAAATTAAATTCAAATTGTGTAACTTAAAAATTAATAAAATTTAAAAACATTTCTAACAGTGTATTTATTAATCTTTTGATTACGTTTGAATTATGAATGAATTGTGGCTTCGATTTATTGCTATGTCAGAATCATAATTAGATCATGCTTTAAATGATAATAAGATAAGAGATGCATTTATATATTGAATTTTCATGATGTGATTGATTAATGTGTATATGTATTTTAAGCTTTGAGATTTTTAATAAAATAATCGTGCGTATGTATAAAAAGCCTTTGATTTTATCGGAAATCACAATAAACAAAAGCATTTTTTCCAGTTGGTTATTTAAGCTTTGCGATTTTTCATAACATAATCAGTACATATATATATATATATATATATACATATAGAGTGATTTGATTTTGTTGGCAACATTACGAAAACAACAAAAAGTGTTCTTCCTAGTTGGCTATTTTAAGTTGACATTAAGACCTACACACTTCGTATCTGTCGCCTCATTATTTTAAGTGTAGTGATATCCATGTGTGATAAGTATACGAGTCGTTGAACATTGCAAAAGCAAGCAAAAGATGTCGAACAAAAGATACCGGACTGCACATGAGATATTGGATAAAAATAATGTCGTAATTCCGATAAAATTCTCTATTTTTACTGACAGTTTCCTCGCCGTTGAGTTTCTCCTTAAATCTTCATTTCTATAAATCCATTCTCTCGTTCTTAGAAGCACAATGGTGCTGTCTTGAGAGAGATTCGTATTAATGATCTTCTCTTTTCAAAACCGGTTGCCTTAATTTACTGACTACATCGGAAAGACAAAATAATTCATGCCTCCTCCCCCCTATTAAAGATTCTTGATTATCACATTTTAACTTATTTGAAATATTGTATTTTTTGTAAACTGATTATGCTATATTTCTAAAGATTGATGGTAAATGAGAAAAATTTTATTTAAGATATTTTTAAGGATTTTTATTTCCGCTTTTTAATAGAAAAATTTAACAGAAAATATTGCAAACTAGTATGTTTTTCTTAATAATAATTGCTATTATTAACAAAATTGCTATTAGTAACAAAATATTAGGCATATCTAATATTGTGTACAGTAACGATTATTCTCTTTGTAATCTTATCTTTCTAGACTTAAAAGGAATCGTTTACCTCATTTTGTATCGCAGTCGATCGTACAGCTCGACTTATCCATCGGCGATGGAGTACCTTGAAATTTACTTCTGCGTACTTACACGTACACGTTTGTCGCGTTTCGCCGAGCAGCTGATCGATCACACGCTCGACATCCGCAGAACGTGTCTTTTGTGCCTCTTCGAAGGATATCCGCGTCAAATCATCCTCTCTGCGCCGAGCACAAAAGTGTTGGATAGGCTGTGCTATGCCTACAGGTGTAAAACCCGTAAGCAGGGTTTACTGAATCAAGATTCTGTTTAAGATTTACGAAGGTTCTACTTCTTCTCTTCTGTCCTCCTCATGGTTCTTTTCTTTATCGTTTTTCTTCTTCGCGTTTCTTTTTTGAAAGGAATTTAAAACATGCGGATTCTCTCTTCTGTACGGTCATACAAATTAATTTGGCAAATAGCAATTCACTTGTTGCGAATAAATCTACGAATGCGATAAAACACCGAGAATAGAAGTCTCTCGCTACTTGCCTCATTTATAGACGTACTCGAAATGTCGTGATCAGAAAGTAGCTTGTATCAGCTCTTTGCATTTGTCATCATTTTAGAAACTCTTCCATTTTTGTGAAAATTAATTGAATTACTCTTAATCCTTTGCCCATTAAATTTATATATTTAACTAGCAATTGGGAAGATAATCATCCAAATTATAGTGAAATGCGAGGGATAATAAAAGCGAACAAGATGAGCTCCGTGGGATATTTAAAATGAGAAAAACATAACTTATAAATTTACAGTTATTATTTAGGAATTAGTTATCAAATGTTCTGAATATTTTACTTTTATTTTTTTATTGGTATTTGAAATTAATCTTTTTTAATGGATAGATTGTGATAGATTAATATAATTTTATACCTAAATATGTATCTTGTTTTTTTATTAATTTAATAAACACAAACATCATCAAGCCATTTGCATGCAATCGTGGGACGTTTTGTTTAAACGAAACAAAATACACGAGCATACTATCGCTGTACTGGGATACTTGCTTTCGGTTGATCGAAGGATTTCACGTACCCCGCACAATCCACTCGAAATTATAGTAGTGGCGCATTCATCGTGTAATCCGCATACATCGTTATGCGATTACGTAAATTCATGCTTTTGAAACATGACAAACGATCGGCTACGTAACGGAATATATTCCACACGTTGCAAGTATACAATTCAATTTTTATTCCCAAACGGATCCCGTTAGCCGGTATTTCGATGAGACAACCACGATATACGATTTGATTCAGACATAATTTATAGTTTTCGCACGTTATCACTTTTGTCTCTCTTAGCTCGAGAATAATACCATCTTCAAAGTTAACGATATTTACAAGTTTTGCAATTCGTTGTCGACTCTTCTTTAGGTAGAGGTTGAGACTTATCATAAGATTAGTTACCATATACAGTTTAAAATCGTGGTTGGTAAACTTATATTTTATTTATATTACATAAATTAAACATTATAAATAAATGAAGAGAGTCATATTCAGTAAAGTGGATTTTGATGTTTAATAATGTTTGCTATACAATTTAAAAAAAAGTTTCAGTGTTTTTTTAATCATTAAAATTTTATAATATTAATTTTGAATGCAATTTTTTGATAATTAATAACTAATGATTGTAGAAGAGTAAAGTGAACGTTTTTTTTTAAATATGATTTTCTTTCTTTCTTTGTTTCCGTTTTTTTTCGGCAAGCAACTAAAAAATTACAAATTTTTAATTATGTTGTATAGTATTTTTATTTATGAAGATTTGCTTTGACCAAATACAGCTCTCTTACATTATTTATATTATTCACATATCCAATTTTCACTTATTATAAAGGTTTTTTGCTTTTTAAAAAATAGTTTTATTTTCACTTTTTTCTCGCAGCAGTAAATATTAAATAAAAAGTTCTTTTAGACTAAAAATTAAAATTTATTTTATCAACTAATGGCATACAATGTTTAATTGTATATTCTTTTTAGCTTATGAGTGTCTCATTTCATGATATTTACTTTTAATGTAATTTAATTGAAACGTGATAAAATCGTCATAGATTATATTCAATATAGCTATGATATTTTAAATCTTTTTTGGTTGATGATTGAAGTATATAAAACATTAATAACATATTTCAGATTATATAATCCAAATTGATTATTAAAATTGTATATTTATATACGTGTATTGTGAAGAGAATGGTAATCGACATTGTTTACCTAAGTGTCTATCAAGTTCTTCCTTGCTATCCAGAGATAATATATCGCACAAATTTATGCACGATCACGCTACGTCATGAGTAAAGTATTCTATAATTTGTCATGATACTATCAGAAAATATACGATATCCTATAATAGCAATTATTGTAACTTGTCATTCGCCGATGATGGAGTGTGAAGTACAGAGATTATCACGAGATGATAAACTGATCGATTATAATTAAATTTATGACTCACTGCTCAAGAATAACCGAAAGTGATACGTGATTATGATATAATTTAAGATTTCGGTGTGTTTCCTAATAAATAAAAATCTATTCTTCGCGTTCTTATTTTTTTATTGTAATATATTCGCAATATCTTTGTCTATTCAATTTCCGACGGATTTGAGAGGTTGAACGCAAGAGACTTCAATCACCGCGGATAGTAACGAGGGCCACTATATGGCAGTTTATCGGCATCAGTGATCCGTAATTATAATTAAACGTTAATCACGTAAAACCAGAGCCAGTATGCCGCTAAATTCGATTGCCTCGTATTAGAGGATGAGGGATGGAAGGTAGGGGTCGATCAGATTCAATGCTGGAATACAGAAAACGATTGTTCTGCCGAACATTAATAATATAACTCAACATTGTCCACTGTATCCCTATGATCGAGGTCTCTTAATTATCACTGATTTATCTCGCTTTGACAGTTCATAATGTAGTTTGCATCACTGATTATTATACTTGATTAGATTCTGCTTATTATGTAGAAATATAAATATAGTTTTTCATAATTTATGTAAAAATTATAATATAAAATTATAACATTAAATAATAAAGTGGAAACGATATGTAAAATGAAAAAAACAATTATAAATTTATAATTAATAGTTATATATTTATATAATTTTAATTATTTTATAAATTTATAAAAATAATCTTCTTTTTTCTTGTGTGTATGGTATAAAATTTGTCCAATCTCCTTATATATATGTAATAGACTATTCATATAATATTGAATCGCTTGACTAAACATACAGTATCTATTTATATGAGAGAAATTTGAGCGCCCCATAGGAAACCATTCTGCGTTGCGCAAAATAATAATTATGATTATAATTAGGATGATAATATGTTGTTGCAGTTAATTATAATTGCGAACGTTAATTGAAGGTATCAGATGTAGATACAAAAGCATGGAAATAATTAAATTCGGCGGAAATATATGGAAAGGAAGATGAACGGCCGCGGGTAGAGAAAACATCTGTCGTGGGCTGACATTAAGTACATACGTTCGACATCGTCCCGTTTTCGAGATCCTACGATCCTGGTCGTTAGAATCGAGCATCCGTCCTGTACGAGAGAAATTATGCACGGGTTCCCGAAGACGTCGCCATATATTATTCAGGATTCTGTTCGTGGGAGTTCAACGACGGCATCGCACGAATTCATTTTACCTTTGCTCGTCCTCTCACGGACGGCTTTTTAAACGTTCTCTTTTCAATCCTAGACGATAAATTAAATATTACTTTCATATTTGTGGTTACCAGCTGCGCCCGTGAAGCTATACATACATTCATATCCCTTTCATGAATGCCCAGAGGAATGTAAAAGCCACGTAAGCTCGTGAGTCTTTCAAAAATTCTACGGGGCGATCATTGAATTTAATTTTAAGTCATTTTCTTTGAACGTAATTGCAGATAACGCTCAATCGAAGTAATTTTTCTTCTTTCTACTTTTTGTATTGAATATGCAAAAATATAATATATTTAATTAATAAAAAAAGTATAGTCAATTTTATAACAGTTGATATACATTTATTGATTTATTAATTAATATATAAATTGTGTGTAAATTATCATAAAATTAAAAAATTACCAAATCCTATTTTCTTATCGGATTTAACAAAAAAATTCATAAAAAGAGCCACATTTGAATGATCAGTGCAAAAAAGAATTACATCAAAAGTCACAGAAATTGCAACAACAAGTTAAATAAATAATAGTCATGGATTGAGATTCTTTTAATGATTTCCGATACAATTGAGAGGATTAAAGAACATATATACGGTCATTGCGGAGCAAGACCGGGCAATTTATGAATTATCAATAACTGAGGAAACCGACACGTGTTCGTCTCACCGCAAACAGTAATAATCATTTAATTGGATTACATTATCCGCGACACTGTGACCACAATATTCCACCACCGCCAGATATGTATACACATACGAATTACCATCGAAGAGGATCGTGCGGACTGTAGTGGATTCATCTGACGCAATAATCCCGAATGACGTACTTTCGCGAGTGCCTCAGAGTAAACCGATTACCACGTCGGTTCGTAGAAGGGAGGAACGGAAGGACTGGGTGAATCGAATAAAGTTATTCACGCGAGCAGGGTGAGGGCATTGGCCAGGAATCGCTCGCCATTCCATTCCATCCCAGAGATATACGTATGTGGGTACGTGGTATGCATCTGCCTTTATTACTAGGAAGTCTTTCCTCACTGTATCGTGTTCGGTTCATGGATACCATTCTTGAAAATGTATTGATAGAAGTAATAAAAAATTGCGAATAAATCACCAGTAGCGACCAATAATAAGTAAGAGATTGAGAAACTTAAAAGAAATTGATCGAATTGAACAAAGTCGGATGAGAAAAATTACTACGGAATGATACATTCTATCAAGGGCAGTAGTCTATCTGTACACCAGCATGCGTTATGTAACTTCGTTCGTCGCTAATTTATCAGAAAAGAATATTCAACAGCATTGTGGAATGTAATTCCGCGTGGAAGGTTATTCAGTAGTTAACAAATGGCGGGGTCTTACGCGGAGACAATGAAATGTCTGGAAAATGCACAAGGATGAGGTGACTAAAGTTATTCACGCGTAAGGGCCGGGAGCAGCGACCAGGAATTGCCCGCCATTCCATTTCGAAGTGGTACCAAGATGCGCGCGAACATCGGGTGTACCGGAAATATCCTTCCTTAGCGTTAAACCTGGCAGTCTTTCAGAGGCAAGAAGACTTCACGTAGTGTAATTTTACATCAAGTCTTAATTATGTTATCAAGCGATTCTCTTTATGCGGCCATCATGTCGGCCTTTTCATTCCGTTGTATCATTTATTCTTTTCTAATTCAATTATAAATTTTTACGAAAGAAAAAAATTTTGCCTACGTCAATGAACAAAAATAATACATTCGCGGCGATAATTTTCTTGTCATTATTGCTTTATTGGATTTTAATTCGGTCAATGTAATTCGAATATTCCCTTTTCTATAGATAGATATTATATTTTTAGTGGACAAGATAATATTATAAAAGAAAAGGAATCGATTGACATATGTATGTTTAGGATTAATTTAGAAAATTTTTATTTAATTATTTCGCTTATGATCTTCGTTTATTTCATTTACAAATTACAAATTACGATTAGTGTATCTCCATCCACAGACATATATTTCATATTTGTAATTATATTATTTTACAATACCTTTTTTTAAAGCTTATTGTTTCTAAAATGGTTCCTCGAATTTTCTGTACACCCTGTGCACGTAACATTCGCACGTGAACGCAACAACCATCATGGTTCTCGGTCAGGGCAGGCATGCAGACGATGTGTCGCAGGACTCAGGAACAGTGTCCTGAGTGCCCGCACGTCACCCAATTCGGATTCCTATATATTTTAGGACCGAGTCGTCCCTCGCGATACTCGTTTCTGCCGTCCAATAAAATGGAAATGTCCCCACTGCTGACATGCGAAACCTAGGAGAGGAGAAGTAAGGTATCGGGGAGAGCACGAATCGCTTTTATTGTCCTGTAGTAAGCAGCATGCTAGCATCACGCGTAACGTGGAAACACGCGTCAGCGTGGAATACTCCTTTCGATGAAACGCGAGTCGGGAGTGCTTTTCATGGGGTCCGTGTCTCGCGTACTTTTGTATCAAACAAATAGGGAATGATGTCCGAAAGGGGGAAGAGTACCGTCGCGCACGTGGGACAATGTTATTGCATGGCCCTCTCGAAGAACTGCAACAAGATATAAATCTCAAGCCAATTTTGCGAGATGTTGCAAGAAGTTAATATATATGAGACTACATGAAACGTCGAAAATATCTCAGTATTATAGATGATTACAATTTAAACGACGAAGTAACAATATAGAATCGCGAATATAGAATAGCATGTATTTCCAAAGTTATCTTCGTAGTCGAAGGTTTCTAGGGATGAGCAACAGTGGGTGACAATAGCAACAGCTTAATTGAATTACATCGACCGCAACATCGCGGCGCATCGGGAGGGACGTATCCAATGCGCTTCGTGACTGCTACTATGTCTCATTTGCTATAATTATTGAGTCAAACTATATAGAGGATCACTAGCTAGGATATACATATATGTATATCCATAATTTAGAAACAAATTATTTTTATAAATAAATTGACAGATTTCCATTAGACATTAATCTATAAGAGAATTTTGCACGAAGCTATTTCTTTTGAATATATTATATATTTGTGCACGCGCGCGCGCGCGCGCGCGCGCGTGTGTGTGTGTGCGTGTGTGTGAAGGATAACATTGTATCACTTAAATAAACAACAAATACGATGCGTTTGATAAATTTCAAAACAAGTAGACACGAAAATCTGCACCTATTTGACGAACTGGTACTACCCTAAGGGAGTTGTAAATGGGATTAAGGGATGATATAGAGGGTTATCCATCCTAAGTGTGCATGACACCATCGTTCTTTCATACACACAGCTGTCATTTTTTTGATAAATCGAAATTGAAAGATATCCATATTTTACTTGGTAAATGTTGAACAATCAGTCAAGAGAAAAGAGAAAAAATTTTCTAAAGATAGGGCAGCATCACAAGCTGGATGAAAATAGCAACGCATATAGACATTTTCTACTATATGCACTAGATAAGCCACGTAGTCAACATAGTGGCACAACACGTTCTCTTTGTTTAGAAAAATGATATGTTACATAATAATCTCTTTTTTTTTTATAATAATTAAACATAATCTAAAAATCAAATAATATTCTAAACTTAATAATAATTTTGATTGACGATGTCACAAATGCAAATATATAATATGATACATTATATTAATAATTCGTAAAAGACTTGTATTGTCTAGGTAAAAACGAAAAGAAATAAACAGTGTTTGATGCGAGAAGAAAGACGTATATGAAGTTACCTTATCGGGGAAGAGTTAGATATAACGTGAACTACTAACGTCGGGAAGTGGTTATCTGGTACATGCCCATCCAGCAACCAAACAGATCCATACCGCCGACTAGTCAGCACGCGAACAGATATACGTCACTTTCCAACCTTCAAGTTGAGATATGTTCATTGGTCGCTCAACGAAAACGTGTCTTCGCATACCAATGAGTGCTCTACGTAAGGACGAAAGGCATGCGAAAGGCTATATTCCCGTTTGTGTTTGTTCGGACGGGGGACAATTTTTCGAATAAAACGAGGCAAATCGAATATGTACTCAGTTCGAGAAACTATCGATTTTTGCGCGAGCGCCGCTGTCACCGGAAAATATGGGTCACACGTGCGAACATTAGCTCCGCGTGAAAATTTGTTTCCGGTATGTTTGTCGGGATAGTAGCCATCATGCCACGAGCGTGAAAGCGCGAAGAAAGTCGATTCCAGAGGTTAAGCGGGGATGCACTTTCGAACACTCATCTGACTTTATGAGTAACAGAGGACAGGAATACTGTCAGCTCGTGTGGGTGAATATACATGGGTATATGTATGTGCTTTCCGGATAGCCCAGTTATTGGCTGGCCTCCAGAAAACCTTATTGTATGTTCTTCTATTACACCGTGGTAGATAGCAATAATTTACTTTGTATACGTCGCACATGTTCTCTCCCCTTTCCGTCTTTACGAGATTCCTTGGTATGCTCCAGGCTTTGATTTCGCATATAGAAACTTATTACGCTGTCGCAGTATACACGGCGACTTTTCTGTGTCAAGGATGATGAAAAATGCTTGAACGACTTAAGAAACGTACGCGCAATATTTCGCCTTTTTATTCACGGTTTTATTTATGTTTTTCCGAGACATTTCGATAAAAAATTGTTACTCAAGCACAAAATATTCCGAGGATTCTTCTATTATAAATATGGGGGAGTATTTAGAGTCACATATTTTATTGGCAGCAGATTGGAGTGTAAGTACTCTCGCTTTGGCTTATTTCCAGGGAATATCGTAACATGAGTCTTTTATGCAGAAAAGCAAAATTACAATGCATTTTAGCACAATTTGGTAAATTGTATTCATTTATGGTATAAAATCATTTTTTTTCCTACAATATACCTATTTAAAACGCACCTTACAAACGATCAAAAAATCTAGTTAAAAATATTTTCCATCTCTCCCTATAAGCAACTAATAAATTTTCAATAAAATCAAGTCTCCAGCTTTCACGGAATCGTCAAAACGCATTGAGCCATATTAATTTCCATTGAAATAGATGAAAGGATACGATAATATCGCTGCTGTATATCAAGCGAACTACCCTTGATATATGCACGAATATAAAGCACGACGGTATGTAATACGTCAGTCTCTATAGAAAATCTATAGTCTGCGCATATATATATATATATATATATATATATATATATATATAT
>NW_012130085.1:2015868-2018329 GCF_000143395.1 Atta cephalotes
ATATATATATATATATATATATATATATATATATATATATATGCTGCAAAACGTTGCATAATATGGAAATATAGTTGGGTAGGAAGATTGCTGCCAGATGAGCATCGGTTCCACTCATTCGTAAATCCGTGGGACAGAAGTACAGACATACACAAGCGAGTTTAGGAAAGCAGACGAGACGGTAGTACATACCGAGTGCCTTCGGGTTACAGCGAATAAATGAGCGGCATTAAGCTGCGCTGTTTTAAAGGACGGTGACTCGTTTGCACCGCTGAAACGCATCTCGTATTTAAGTCCAAGAATACTCAAACTTTTCCACGTTTGTTCTTTGATTATCACTCTGCGAATTACGATTATAAATTATGATGTTCACGTTACGATATAAATATAAATGTGATTATATACAGAGAGATTATTTATAATTATTATATTATTAAAATGTATTATTAATATATTTATATTTATTTTTTAATATTAAATATTATTTAAAAGAGGATTTATAATATAAGTTAAAAGAGGAACATTCTAATTAGAAAATGTGTATCTTTTATTTCCTTTTTAAGTACGTAATTAATTTTGTAAATTTATCGAAATTTTTGATAAATTAAAGCTAATAATGTAAATTCGCTAATAATATATGCAATATTTTGATTTTTTATTTAAAAAAGAGATTCTTAAAATACAGTATTAACACATAATACGAAATAAATAAAATTTATTCATTCACAAATAATTATTATTGACATTTTAAATTAAGATTTATTTAAAATAAAAAGAAATTCAACTAAGTTATTATTTTTATGGTTTAATTCAATTTTAGAAATTAAAACATTGTAAACATAATTATGCGTAAAATGTTAAAGTAGTTAAATAGTGAAGGTTTATTGTTTCTAATGAACGACTAAAATAACGCTACTTACTTAGAATTAATTTAGTGATAATAACATATGCGTGTGCATGTGCACGAAAGGAGTTCCGCTGAAAAGGTATTTCAAATTGAATTTAGTTACCGCGGCTAGAACCGGTATCGTATAATGCCGCTTTAGTTGCAGAACGTTGTTGCCGAAGCGTACGTTTGTATAATGCTACACTACTTCGTAACTGGGTACTACCTTTACGTAGTCTTCGTGCAGAGTATACTCATGTTATGTATGCGCTTTAAGACTCGACCTTTTCCGTACAACTGACACACAAATTTCCCGACTTTCCATACAGTGTAACATCATACTATATCAGATTAAATAAAAAGAATTCCAATATTTCCCGACATCGAGAGTCGATACTACCTCATTACATATGTCAGTGTAATGTATATATTGGCATATTAGCAGCCAGCAAATTAAAAATGATACTTTATTTTATTACACTGATTTTATGTAATTTTATCACTAAATTATATATTTATTATATGCATAAAAGTTATAATAGAAATTTGGAGCAATATTCCTTTTCTTAGAAACCAATATGAAATGTGCACTTTAGCAAGAAGAAGAACAATATTGGAAATTTTAATTATGTACGTGCATCCTATTATAAAAATACTTGACGTCTCCATATTTCCTGGAAAGTCCCTATATTTTCTAAGTTGATTTTATGTTATCCAAAAATAGTTTGACCGTTCATGATATAATATGATATGACTGAGATTCTTTTTAAGAAAGTTTCTGCCTTTCCTTCCTCGATTTCTTCCCTCAACAAGTGTTACGCGCGCGCGCGACAAAGGGCTATATCACGATTCACTGAGCTTTAATCGAGCACGGCTTCTACGAGATTGTTACATACATATGTAGTACATGTGTTGCGGCAAAAGATGTTTTCGCCGATTTGATTCACTCTTCATAGGCATTTACGAGAACAGTGGGGATGTCGATTTATAACTCTAAGGCCGGAATCCATAATCCGTTCTTAATCTCAAGCAATGTCTTAAGGTGCTAATATGGCTCTCTTTGGTTCATGCACTAGCTTAAGACCATCTCGAATCTTGAGCAACGTCTATTTTGCTTTAAACGTTAAGCTAACTCAAGCTTAATCATTCACATTTTACTCATTGCTTCTACATTTCGAGTGTTCTTTATTCATCTTAGATGACGATGGGAACCGATGAAACGCAATACCTTACGGGAGAAATGGAATGAATCAAAGAGGAACGATGCGTCTTCGGTATAAAAACACGCGCTTTACTAAGATTCTGAGTGTCGTCGCTTTAAGGCGCTTTACTTCCACTTTGCCTCTTTAATGAATATAAAACGGACACAAGCACGCTGCCTCTCTTAAATATTCGAATCAGTTTTTTCGCTTATATGCAATTGCTTCCGGTCCTCTACATAAATGAATGTTTCAATCATTGATTCAATCATTGATTGAAGATATTTATTATAAGATAATTAATAGTTTTTATAAAACATATGTTCAATATATATATATATATATATATATATATATATATATATATATATATATA
>NW_012130085.1:2021644-2026229 GCF_000143395.1 Atta cephalotes
GTGTGTGTGTGTGTGTGTGTGTGTGTGTGTGTGTGTGTGTGTGTGTGTGTGTGTGTGTGTGTGTGTGTGTGTGTGTGTGTGTGTGTGTGGTGTGTGTGTGTGTGTGTGTGTGTGTGTGTGTGTTATATGTATATATATTTACGTGCATTATCGTGCATAACAAGGCGCGCCACAATGTTAAAAGGCAACAATGAGTGCCATGAGCTTTTCCTGGTGAGCCTGTGATTTAATGCGCGATCCGCTGTTCCCTGCCGGCTCTCACATATGTTACGCAAGCACACGCGTTTACGACATCACGTGCGGCACGATGAGGATCCGAGATGAAAAAATAAGGAAGATCTATTAGCCGTTGGTCAATAATCTTTATAACGAAAAGTCTTTGCAAATGCTGCAAAGATCGAATGTTATCGATGATCTCATGTTCACACAATGTATTCAATCGTCGACGAAGAGAAAGATGTGTTCGTGCTTGGATTTAGAAAGCTGTTCAAATGTTTTGAAAAAATCATTTATCTGAGCACGATTTTACATAAATGACTCTTTGCAAGTGATCCGAAATATATATACTAATGTTGCTAGCAGACATATACTAATGTTCAGAATTAAGAAAAATATTTTATAAAAATAATCGTTACTGTTCTTTTTTCTGAAAAATAACTCATTACTGATTTTCCAAAATAACTCGTTTTCTTTACTATTATTTAAGAAATAAATTCAATTTCGTTACAATTTTCATTATTTTTTCATTAAATTTTGATGATCCTTTTTTTGGAGTAACATCCACTTGTCTTAGTTACTAATTGATCAGTTTAACACGAGATCTTTACTGGTTATGATGATTATAGTTAATGGCGACATGGTCAAATATAACATTTTCTTTTTTTGGAACTCGCTTATGTAATTATTTGAAATACTCGTTTCATTATTCGTTTGTTCCAAAAAAAGTAATTGTATAACGTATCATTATAATGTTATAAAAAAAAATACTATTACCAATCGTTACTAAAAAAAAGTAATTGTAATCATACCATCGATATAAATAATGTATTATTTGCCAATCTTGCTAATGTTGTTAGCTTAACAGAATTATTCAGAAGAATGACAATTACAATATTTTTTATCAATATAGTCAATAATAAAAAAATGTTAATAATAAAAAATTCTTAATTTTTAAATAATATTTTACGATATATAAGATGTAGTTAACATTAATATCGTTTGTTTAATGACATAATGATTGAGTTTGTATTTTATTAAAAAATATTGCAGTTTGTATACGTGTATTTCGCAGTTGTGATCAATCACTAATATTTGTTATTAAGTTGTCTTGTATTATAAAGTTGTCTTCTACTATAATTTACTTTTGAAATATTTTCTACAATAAAATGGATACATATTATTTTCCACCTACATCATACTTTTGTAATGGATATTTTTTCATTCGACAATAGCATGAATTCAAATTTATAAGGATGGAATCTCGAATTTCAGGTTCTCGTGATTAAGATTCAAGAATATGAAAGCGAATCGTGCCAACGAGTCGGTCGCTTTGAGAGTAAATGCTTTCATTAGTTTTGATGGGGCAAAGCGTAAAGTGGTCGTACTATCACTGAAGTAAATTTCAAAGGTAACGAATTACTTATAGAGAATGTCCTTTCGGCAATTATTTTGTACCATTATTGAAAAAAAGAAGTCTAAGAAAAATCAAAGTTTAATAAAAATTTCATGTTATACGAAAATACATTACAGATTTCCAAGATATGATGTATCGTGCATAACACAAAATCATCGTTTTCTGAATACAAATGTGTTTTTCTATACGTCTTTACTTATGGACTTGTGCGGGACGCGTAAAGTGTATAAAAGAACGAAACTTTGGGGCTGTTAGAAGGTCATCTTATACATTTACAACGAAAAATTCTCTGTGCTCGGGGCCATTTAGGAGTGTGTACGCATGCTGAAAGTAAAAATTGTGGACGAGCAGTATGACGCATAGAAGGAAATGAAATTTTCACACCTGCACCCCATTTCTCGAGGAGAGTGGATGGACAGAGGGGACGTTAAGAGCGTCGTCTCGATTCTCGCCCCTTCGCTTAAGAAAAAAAAAGGTTTAGTCACGTTCGCTCGAACATCGATCGGCCGTCGGTTACGAGAACTCGACTCCACTTCGTCGTGTTCCTCGTCCTGTCGTACCTTTCGTTAAAAATTCCCTCTCGACTGGGATTAAATTCATGTACGCTGTGAGACTGCCGACTGCGTTCACCAATGAAAGCTGCGATTTCCCATCTTTTCATCTTTCAGCGTTTCGCAACGCTCTAAGACGCTGTTCAAAAATCATTGGTGGCTTTTAGCTTAAATCATTCTGCTTAGCGATGTGTCGCGTGATTCGTATTTCCGTCGCGGAAAGATGGAAAAATATACGGGCGCTCGTTACTCTTGGAGAAGATTTAAAATACGATGAAAGAAAGCGGTAGCAGTTTCTGCACAAACGTAGCGAGTCACGAATGATTTGTCTGCTTTTTGTTGCTATCCGCATTATTCCTTTTGCTTGCACTGTCAAGAAATTTTCCCGTTTTGAAATGAAATTGCGGTCTACTACGCGTCGCGTGGCATTCGACGCGGATCTTTTTACTTTCCTTGCTTTTGTCGTGAGGGTTACTCTACGCTTCACCACATAGCGGGCTACTTTTGCGATTGGGGTTTGACTTTAGAAAGTCCACCATGGGTCGACTTGCACGACTTTCTGCCCGACAGCTTTTTCAATGAAGGCAAAAAGGAAGTACGCGAAATAATTTTCTCAAGGGTTAAGTGTATTTCAATAAATAGATAGCGTTTATGTTCAATTAGCTTAAATAACTAATACATCCAGGAATCAACTCGATTTAAAAAAAATAAAGAATATTTATAATACAATATATTTATAGTAATATTCGATGACTGTGCATATGAAAATGAAACGAATGTAAAGATTATAAATTTTAATTAAAATTTCTTAAATTAAAATTCTTTAATTTAAAGCGCAGAGAGAATCTTAAAAATAATAAAATATACTATCATATTTCTTGTATGCAAATGGCAATAATATAAAAAGAGCTTTTATATGTACTTAAAACGAAAGACAGAGAGAAAGAATGGAGGTAGAACGATGCACTCAATATATTTGCTCAATGTATTTACAGATAACAAATAATCGTTCAGCAAGAACATCGAAATCTGCGAAAATGACAGTTCGATTTTATTTCAGAAAATTATAATGGCAAATTCACTTGTCGATATCAAATGGAAATGGCGCGGAACGAATTGATTGTCAATATGATCGGAAAAAATTA
Source organism: Atta cephalotes (assembly GCF_000143395.1). NCBI lineage: Eukaryota > Metazoa > Arthropoda > Insecta > Hymenoptera > Formicidae > Atta > Atta cephalotes. Next base: position 2,024,974 of record NW_012130085.1, read on the forward strand.
TATTAATATCTACAGCATAATATTTATATACTGCAGTTTAATACACATTATTTTCTCAGAATTGAGAATACTCTAAATCATGTGTCAATTGTCAAAGAATATAAAAGTTAATTTTAAATGCATCTTAGAAAAAATATTAGGAATTAATTACACATATAAATATAATTATATATAACTGTTATATTTATATATATAATTTTCCTAGCATTGTTTTCTAAGATTTAATATTAATTAATAATTTTACTGCTGATATTGAATGTCTTCCATTAATTGTGTTCATTTAATAACACAAGTCGATACAAACGTTCTATTGTGTCGACTTGTGCCACTAAATTGAAGGCATTCATTCTTTGATACATGATTTATCAATTCTGAGAAATATTTTCTTTCTCCTATGAGTATATGAGTATATTTTATATGAGTATATGATTTTATATATATGGTTTATATATATAGTTTTATATATATATATATATATATATATATAATATATTCTATACATGTAAGTTTATCTCTAAACAATCTTAATATTTGGCATTATGAATCAAAGTGGTCTAAACTATGTTATGAGAATATTAAAATATTTCATGTCATATACGATATCATATTTGCAATGTGTTTTTGAATACGAAATTAAATTTCAAAAATTTTGCAAGTGGTATAACGTACACAAATATTTTCATGCAGCTCTTGTTTGATTTTAATCTGTGTAGAGTGGAGAAAAAGATTAAAATATATATTTGTAGGCTCTGGAAAGCTTCATGGTGCGCCAGAAATTCGATATGTGGCGTGTTTTTACTGTGCGCAGTTTTAAATCCGTTATATGTAATGCAGACGTTATTATAACATACCGTTAAAAGTATCCAATTTCACACGATGGAACGGTTTTAGTTCAACTGCATTTCATAGAATTATTCAATTCTGTGTCATAATTATATTTAACATGGCAATCACATTATGCTATTCGGATATAAAATTAATGTTTGGTTTCTTTCGAATTCTCGTATTGATTATTATAAAGTGAATACTACATAAAATATGCGAGAAGTTTGATCAAATTAAAATTAACTCGTCGCATATCTATAGAATTTTAATACGCGATCTCTCTATCGCTACATATAACAGAAGATATCTAATAATTTTAATCATATATCTCATATATTTCTCATATATATCATATATCATGTAATTGATAATATCGAAATGTACATATATATATATATATATATATATATATATATATATATATATATATA
>NW_012130085.1:2028146-2033668 GCF_000143395.1 Atta cephalotes
ATATATATATATATATATATATATATATATATATATATATATAAATGTACTTACAAATACAAATATATATGCAAAGCTGTCGGCAAGCAAAGCTTTCGGACAAAATGTAAGAATGAGAAGAGATAATAAAAATAAAGGAGATATTTTTTTAATCATCACGATTAACTGATTAATTTCAATTAATGGTAAATGTAACATCGAAATGTATCTTCTATGTCATCATTTAATTTTACTGATGTTTAGCACGTAATAGCCCAATATATTCATTTTGCAATCCTACCTGGCTTACTTCGTGCGTAGTAACTCGAGATGTGCGTTTTCCAAAATTGGTAGCATTCAGTTGCATTGGCTGCAACAGTTTTGCTCATACTCATGTTCGAACTATACGGAGGTATTCGATTCAATGATTCTATGATTTTGTCGCATATATATAAAAAATGACATTTTAAACGTTTGGAATTACTCGAGTTCCTTTGTCAGTTTTTCACGTTTTTTCACAGTCGATTTCATATAATTATAAAATGTTGTCTCAATGGGACATCAGCCCATTCAACAAAAACTTTATTCGACGAGATAATAATTTAATATTATTCATATAAAAATAATTTTATCTCATAGCGCGTTTTATTAGTAATATAGGTAAAGTAAAAAACAATTGATAAAATGAGAAACATAAACTTTCCTAATAATTTATTAAATATTGATACACAACGACATACAGTTTTATATAATTTATTTATTATTTTTAAAATTACTTAACACTTTCCAGAAAAACCGTTCCAATTCAAATTTTAAAATGAATTTTGCCTTTCATCTCTTTCTCTTCTTCGCTTTTATACTGTTCTGCTTTTAGATCATAATTCTATTTCTTTCTAACCTCAGCTGTTCTTTCCGACTTCTCTTTAACTCTTAAATTATACGAGTATCCTACAGTCCTTATACACGTCATGGAGTATCTTTTTGGTCTTTTTGTGTGCATGTATGTCACTAACGTGAGCAGAGTTTTAAGTAAGAAATACTGTCATGATGTACTTGTTGGCATAAAAATGACTGAAATATCTTTCAGATTTATATCTCTTTTAACATTTTGAAGCTACATATTGAATGTAAAAACAATTACAAAATAAAATTAGGAGATGTATTAATCATCGTAAAATCGTATTCTTGAAAAAATGTGTGCGTATGTACAGGAATCTCTTTTCAGATATTTTAAAACTCAAAAATCCTTTAAAAAACATAATCAGGCAATGATCCGACTGAACTAGGAAAGCAATGAAAAATGTTGGATCACGGAGAGTTAATAATAATAAGAATAATAAAATGCCGAGAAGATCGCTGTGTGAATGGTTTATGTTTTGTCTCTACTGAAAAAAAGATATAGTTTCATTAATTGGAAATCTGACAATTTTAACCAGTAAATCTATTCAAAATTATATTGATTTTTGTAAAAATTACCAAATAAGCATGATTAATTCTTTTTTTGTTAACTATATCAGAATTTCTTATTAATTGATTTTTGATAGTGAGCTCTAATTATTGCATCGATTAGCTAACGCGCACATAACTTCATACAAGGTTTAACGTTTCTGATAATATTTCAAATGCCATTTTGACATATGTAATTAAAACTAGAAATTGTATAATCAAGATACATTTCCCATTATTTATTTTTATCTTCAAACTCAATTAGAGGATGGTAATGGATCCCATAATGTTGCACCTTTTATTTTATCGTGTGATTTTAAATTATGAGATATTGATCTCTATCATGTTCATCTCACGATCGGTGTTGCGTACTGCAGTTCTCTCTCGGAGAACTTTTATTGAATATAACTAGAAAAATTTGATATACCTAACTGAACTAATCAAATCCGTATAATTAAGTTTATCAAACATATTAACTATACATAGTTATGAAATATCGTGATAATTATCGTGAATTCTATCATGATAATTAGAAATTTTGTTTGGTTTTATCAAAATGTATTCGATATATGTACATCTTGTTGATATAATCAAATCATTTTTCTCAGTGTATATATTTGTTCAAATAATACACATTTATAAATTTTATAAATTTTCAGTGAAAATAAATGGTTTTTAGTAATTCAATACTACATGGCAAATTGAGTTGCTTTTAGCAGATTGAAGTTGATGTTGCGTAGATCAACGTCGCTTGATCCAAAATTAATGGAGCATAGTACTCATGTCCATGCATTTGGAAAAAAATCTATCCAGTCATATAGGGCATATGAATTTCATTAAGTTATTTCCATTATGAGGAAAAAACTGATTTCATCTTTCATTTAGGTATATTGGCTGGAACTTTGCTAAAAGCAGTTATTGTCGATGTTGTAACTTTGTTTCGTATTCACGTATATACAACGTATGTGCAACTATACGCAATATATTCGACTTCATTGTTGAGTATGCCGAACCTGTAGAAACTTTGCAAAGATCTTCACGCGATCTTCCGGTGGATCGACAGTGGGTCTTTGTTCGCCTTTGTTAGATATCATATCAACATCCGCATCTCAGGCAGCAGAGATTCCTTTATAACAGCTTGCATATACACTCGATGAGCGAAATTCATAGCTTTCATTTTCTATGAACGCTATTCGCAGTAAGAGCAGTCTCGTTTATTCGCGGATGTACTATTTACTGCTTGGTCATTGAGCAACAAACTCAGAAGCAGACAATAGCCAAACACATTTCGCTGACGTACGCGATGAATCGGAGAATAGGCGCAAACCGGCCTTTAAATTGTTTTCTTTCAAGTTGGTACTATCTGCGGACAAAGGATTGTATTTGATTTTAAGTAATAAACTTTTCATACCTATATTTATATCTTCTTTTACAATAAAACACTTTAAAGATTCGTTTATTAAGTAACTTTAACTATTTTGTCGCTTAGGATCCGTATATATTCTGAATTGTATAAATTTCTTGCAAGTGCAATACTGTTTATTGCAATATTTTTAACATCCGATTAATACTTATGTATTTCGGACAAAGAAGGAATAAGTTTTTCCAAGAGATAAAAGATTGGCGTATAGATTGAGTTAATTCAATTGAGTAATCGTGAATGGAGGGTGAGACGGAAAACATTGTGCGGGAACACACAACGCATATCTGCCTCGTTGTTTTCAGAGAATAAAACAGTCGTATGATATTTATTCGTGATATATCGTTTTAATTGAAATTTACATGAAGCAAAAAACTATGTTGTGTCCACGCAATTTTCGAATTGATGACGGGATTTTATGTTACTGCTAAAATTTACGTGTCTATCATAAAATTGTTTGTGTCATGCTTTCCTCTTTATTTCATCTTTCGTATATTTTGCATATGTTTTATATTATTTCACAATAAAAGCGTATTTTATTATATTCAGATAGTGCTGTATTATATTTTGTATTTGTCTGAATTCGTCTTTTATTAATGTTATAATGTCAGTGTAACATATCAATATCATTCATAATCGTTCATTCATAAGATGTTCAGAAAAAGCACAAAAAATGAATAAATGACAACAATTTATATGCACTGAAAAAATATCTTAATTTCAAAGAAATATTTTTTTGCTCGTATTCAAAGAAATTTTCATTGATCCAAAGGAATAATTTTTTTGAATATGAGGAAAGAAATATTTCTTTGAAATTAAGATTTTTTTTTTTTAGTGTCGAATAGATACAAGATCTAAAATGTAAAATTCACTGCAATTATTAATATTACTTATTGATAACAATATTTTTCAAAATATTCAAAGTATTATTATAATTGCAGCAGCAAATGAACTATATATTTATAGATTTTGTATTCATCGATATTTCTTTTAGTAGTTTTTATATGTTTACAAAAGCATCTCATATATTATATAATTTTTCAAAGTTCTCTTATATATGTGATATGTTTTTTACATATTTCAATGTCTGATAGAAAAGGGATTCTTTTATGTGAAAGTCGATTGTCGATTGGTTGCGCGAATACGATTTAGCAGCATGAAGAAACGCGATATTCGATCCGTTGATCATTCCCGTGACAATTCCGCAGCTTTTTAAAGTTCGAGAAATATAGCCGAGTGGATAGCGCACGGAATGAGAACTTCCGTGTCTTCCGTTTATTTCTGTGGCATCGAAAGTCTGCTCACGTTCTCATCCGTTAAGCTACTTCCCCGACGAGCAAACATCCAATAATTCCGTTCGTGCTTTTTTTCGTACGACGAAGCGTCACGGTTAAGATAGATTCGATTGCTCTCTAACAATGTCGGGAACTTTAGCTGATATTTCTAAGGGATGCGTATGAAATATAAAAATGCAATACGAACAATAACGCAATAGCCACAGTTAAATCAATAATGCAGTTAATGCAATTTTTGCTTATATTAATATTTTTCTCTTTATATAATATAATACATCGTACATTTACAAATAAAATAAAATATATAATGTATAATGCCCCGTACGCACCTCTTTTTCTCTATATTACACAGAAGTAGCAGGTGCAAACGGCACTAGCCACCGTTGTTACTTTCAAATTAAGAAAATTAATGTGAATGCGAGTCTGGTATTTCACAAAATTCCCTCCCCTCCTTATTCTATAGTCTCCGATATAGTATAATAAAACCCGCGGGTGCAGTTGGTCTGCACCGAGCTAGCTAGGGTCATTACGGATTATTATTGGCTCGGCGATGTTTAATATAATTTATTATCGAGGGTATATGTTTATACTAAATACATATACTAATATTAAATATATTACAACCTTCTCTCTTGCTTTTCCCTTTTGCGAATTTCTCATTTCCATTAAATATCGAACAGAAATATGATGCAGGCCGTTCCGTTTCTCCGACTTTTCACCGTACATTCGGATATACAGGAAATCGGAAAAACTAAATGTTTACGTTGAAATATTTAGGCGGATGCGTTACATTTCTCTTTTAATAGAAACAAGCGCGTCAAATATTTCGTCATTCGTAGAGATTGAGCAAATAGCATTTTAGAATCTCTTCAAACAGCAAATATTCGAATGTATAGTATGCGAAAGCATGTTTGCCTGGAAATTTTGGTATGTCATTATTTGACCACATTGAAATAAATTGTAAATAATACCAGCCGTATGATGTGACTTTGCGTATCACTTACTTAACGGAGATTAGTTAAATCTAGCGCATGTTTTACCGGTGACTATCGCGCGCATTTCTAACAGTCCGATTGTATATTATAGTAATATATTTAACGGCGCGACCTTCCGTGCTCCCGCTTTCTGGCGACGGGTGGAAATGAAATTTTCCAGCGTTACAACGAATTGGTTATTGCCACGAGCGATATTTCCTATGGTACACGCGCGGGAATTTACAGCCGCTATAAACGATCGATTATCTTTCGGTACAATGTAGGAGCAGTATCCGTTCGTACAATTGTATGAGTTCGATAGTAAATAAATATGGTCTAGGTAGATAATCTTCTAGAAAAAGGATTTCAGAGAGAGAGAGAGAGAGAGAGAGAGAGAGAGAGAGAGTA
>NW_012130085.1:2041658-2043489 GCF_000143395.1 Atta cephalotes
GAGAGAGAGAGAGAGAGAATGAGCATGCTCTTTACGTAAATTATTCGACAGACAATGGTAATATGATAGATGAGTGTGAACTGGAGATATATGACAACTTCTCTACATAAAATCAATAAAAGCATTGCTTTATATCGCGTAATGTTTCAAATAACTTGAAATTTTACGAAATCAAAAGCGAACGCGAATATTTTGAAAGTAAAATCATAGAAATTTTATGAAATATTAAATTCTATGAAATATTAAAATGAATTACTTTTCTGTGATTAATTTTCTGTGCTAAATTTTATATGATACATGACGTATAATACAGATTTTCATTTATTCATAATAGATTTACAAAAAATGTTTAACAAAAATTATAATTATAAAATTTTCCCGTACGTACTTTATTCGCGCAAGCACGTCAGTGTGGTTATCTGAGATCAAAGAATTTGAAATTGGCATGCGATGCATTCGAGCAATAACGATGTAAACGTGATGCAGGAATTTAATTCGATTTGTAATGCTGTTCCATCTCGTTCGATTCTATTGCGTATTTTAAGCAAAGATCGTGTCTCTCTCGGCTGATACCTCCTCGATCGTATTGAGAAACGAGCGCGAAGAATGAATAGTGAGGGATGAGGCGAACGAATGGGGAAAGGGATGAAAAAAAAGCATGGCCGTGTGTTTCGTAACGAAGGCAGCAGATATTAAATTCCATCGGCAAACGCGGAATCCGCGTGTACTCGGAGCGTCCGAGTTTCGACTTTTGTTTGCGTCTAACGGCGAGAGGCGAGTATGCGATCGGGCCGCTGCCATTGGCTGCGTACGCATGAAAAATAGAGCTCGTTTGAGCTGGTAAAAGAGAGAACGCGTTGTTCAACGAAAATCAGACTCCAGCGAACGTGGTACGCTCGAGCGATGCCCGAATAAATTGTGTAAATCTTTTTCGTTCGCCAGAGAAATGGTAAAGTTCTTTTCTCATTGAATCGTATTTCGTACCACTGCCGAAGCACATTTCGCGATATTGTCTTCTTCGACATATTGGTCGGTGCATTGAATTGTGTTACGTATTAGGCGATTAAGTGACGTGTTTCGTCCGAATTTCGAGACAGTATAAAATTCCATCATATAAATTTTGCAAAAACTTACTGTTTTTCTCACTCTTTGCTATAAATCTTGCTTACCATTCGTACTATTTAAAGTATCTTAACAATTACGCTGTATATCAGTTTGTAAATATCACTGTGCGTGATTTACAAGACTTCTGCAGTGGGAGGAATCTTAATTTTGCAGCCTAATCCACTTTCGACCCTCTCGCCGACGCGCTCATTGGAAGAAATGCGTATAATGCGAGATCAGAGTCGATGCATTTACAACAGTTAGAGTTTCGTTATTAAAAATTGTACAAAGTATTTTATTTTCCGTCCGCTTAATAGATTATCGCTATGTTGAGAATAAATAGTCGGCGGAGTTAATTCGATTACGTAATAATCTACAATAATTTTCACACTTACGATTTTCTCTGAACGTCAAGGAGAACACTTCCTACAGAAAGAACTGTCATTATAAATTGACTTATTAAATTCAATCACCGTTCGAAGTAAATAGAGACGACGATATGTATACGATATGTCGAATTTTCAATGATAATTATGGAAGATCTGTTATTAGAAAGATATGTCATCATGTTTCTTTTTTATATAAAATAAATTATATTTTCATTTAATATTAACGATATAATCGCATATTTTATGCAATTTTCTCTTCAAATAAATAAAGCGATTGATATAAAAAGTTATACGGAAGATTCTAATTTTACATTTCTTTTTGAGGAAGAAGTATATAT
>NW_012130085.1:2044888-2050679 GCF_000143395.1 Atta cephalotes
GAGAGAGAGAGAGATTTTACGAAAAATTTTGAAAAATGTCAATATCAGCCGTTACACTTTTAAATCTATTTGAGATCACGTTGAGCAGTATTTTTATTTTTGTCTTTTATTTTTATTTTATTTTTGTCTATTCGATAATCATCACTTCTATGCTGTTATTCAATATCGAGTAATGTAATATTTTAGACATATCCTCTGTTGTATATGAGATGTTTAAGTAATTTAATTATCTGGACATTTTTATCGAGTTTGGTATGACTCTGTAACTTCATTTATATATCGTTGCAATATTACATTATAGAATATATATTTTAAGAGTAAAGCTGCATTACAAATATAACAGAATTTAATTTAAAGTGATTAATATTTTTTATCGGTGTCAGCGAATAATTTGATAAGTAACAATATATCAGTTACTTTCTTATGGTAAACAAAAATAGAATAATGTATAAAAACTAAAAAAAAATGGGAAATGTACATATATATGTAAATATATAAATGAGTATAAATGTAGCAATGTATATAATTTAAATTGATTAATATTTTTTATTCGTGTTAGCAAATAATAAAAATTTAGTTATAAAAATTTAATTATAAATATATTAGCTACTTTTTTATTGTACTGAACAGCGACGCAATAATATGAAAATTAAAAAAAGAAAAAAGGAAATGTCAAACAATTATATTTGTCAGACTGTATATCCGGAAATAAGAGTAATTTAATAATAAATTGTCAATACTATTGTTACGCATTTTAAACGCTCATATGATACTCAAAATAGCATCCGAATACTACGACAAGAATCAACAAATTTAGTGCAGTTTTTTCTATTTGTATGAATGCCGTTTTCAGCATGAATAACAATTCGCATTTATAACGAGAAATTTTCGTTGGTAACGAGACACGGATAATAGGAGAATAACTAGTATCATGGAAACGTAACAATTTAGATAGCCAATCCATCTTCGCGCATGAATACATTTTATCGTGTTTACTGGTAATTATTAGCCATTGATATAAATGTTTGATAATTGATTATTTAATTGTTTATATATACTATATTACTTTGAAGAAAAATTCGAAATCCATTGATCAAAGTAACTTCTTCATATTTTTGTTACAAAATATTGAATTATATATTTAGAATATGCTACAAAAAACTAATCAACTGTATCGGCCGTAATTATTGCTCGTAAAAATTGTAACAGAACGGCAGTTAATAATTTGCATTATCTATTGCGTTGAATTCTGATCAAAAATGGATAAATCGTGCAAAATATCCGTTTTCAATAAATAATCGATACACATACGAATTATTAATTGCGGGAGTTAACAAATCGCTTGAATTGACAATCGCGAATTATAATAATATGTAGAGAATTCGATTTTGAAGAGAAGCAGGAGAGAAGTGGGTAATAACTATGTTTTGAGCAATGTAAAAATATAGTTATCAATAAATAAAATTAGAATAAATATTGATACTTTATATAAGAATTTAATTAATATAACCATTATAATAATTAATATTCTTTTATAAAAGAACATTATTTTTGAAATTAAGTTTTTAAGTATTGTAAATTGTTTATTAAAATATTTCGTATTTCTCTTTTTATTCATGCATAATGAAACGAATGAAATATGTATGATTTTTGAGTTCCTTTCTTGTACCAGCTTATACGATATTTAACTTTGGAGAAATTCATATGAACGCAAATTTCAGATTCTATTTGAAAATATTTAGTAGAAGAAAAATAAAATATTATATTTAAATAATTTTTTCCTATTCTGCATACAACAATTAATTTTTTCATTTGACATACATTTTGTTTCGTTGTTTCCATGGAATATGAACACAGTAAAGAAAATCGATTTAAATAAAAACTTTAAATTTCAAGAATGTTTAGGATTAAATTTTCTTTTATGATGTATTCTTTTCTACCTATATTTTATTTTTTTTATTTAGTTACTTTTTGTTATAACTCCGGTATATACGCCGCACCTATCAAAAATAATTTATTAAGTATTATTTACTATGTTTATAGTAAACGAATTATATCAATAAAAATTTTGTACTGTCTACTACTATGAAAAAAATATTAGAAATCCGAAATATTTATTTTTTATATTAAAAAATAAACTTTTTGATACCCTTACATTTTTGCCGTATATTTCATAGGGGTTCCTATAGGGGTGAGATATATGGTTACTCATAGGAAGACGGGTTATACGGTTCATGAAAAATTTATAAATAATGTATATAAATAGGACATATAATGACACAATAACTTATAAAATGTGTTTATAAAGCTTCATTAAGGAATAAGAATGATAAATATATATATAAAGTAATAAATAATAATTACAATCTTCCTACATATATTACAAGTGTTATGACATGAGGTATATATTTCATGTAATACGTTTATTGCACTAAATTCAATCTGGCACTTTGTATGTTTTGGGCATAAATCCCGCCCGTTAAAAATGCCATATATCCCAAACAGGTGGGATACAAGACAACAAACTAAACAAAGAATACAAAAGCAAAGTATTTGTATTTTGTTATACATGCTTTACTATTCCACTACATGTATATATTATGAAATAATCACTAAGTCTTTTACGTGCCCTACAGTATCATTTTATGTAGATTATAATTTATATTCATGATGGCGTTACTTATTACAGTGACAAATTCAACTCACAATAAATTCATTAATATTAATAGAAACTAAAGTCATAACACAATACTAATATAATATAAAGGTATATAACAGAGTAGTTGCAGGAAAATTACCCCCACTCCTTCTATTTTTTTCTGACTTCTGCAGCGTAAATCCTAGCGCGGTGTATTTGTCGGAGTTACCCTATCTAAGTACTGAATAAAAAAAATTAAGAATATAATTAACTAAAAATCACTAAGATTGATATTTATTTTTTCGGGGTATTTTTCTAATAAAATATTTACTGAATATTTTTTTATAGAATGTTAAAGAAAGTGTTGAGAGCATGATAGATTTGAAAAGTTATCTTTAAAGAAATTATTAAAACTAAAGTATTTATTACTTCTTACTGAGCGTATTTTAACTATAAAAAATTTGATCGGTAAAAATTACAATTAGTAAAATTGATCAGAACCAATGATGTTTCCAGAGTTAAATATTTGTTTATTTATATCCTATCTATTCCAAGATAATGCATCTATATTTTATATTTATCATCAAATTCATTATCTTAGAAACAATAATCTATCATTCACCGATGTGATGTGCAATGATGGAATTGTAGACTACGTGAATTGATCTGCAAAATACAAATATAAAATTAAAAGTTAAAGCAGCAACCAGAATAATTAATATTTCAAATAATCACTTATTGAATTCTCTTTTTATGCTTCTTTTAATTATACATCTATAATTAAATAATTATGATTTTATAACAAAAAAATTTTCTCTCTTTTTAAAATATAAATTTTTACTAGAAATTTCTTATAAACGTGTTTTACTTATTATTATTATTTAAAATAATTCAAATAATTCAATTAAACGGAATGAACGATTAATTTTGCAAATAACAAATAATATACAAATTACATACCTGGCTGCTTCACCGTCACCTGATGCCTCTCAGATCTCCTCTTCCTCCTCTCAATTTCCTTTGTTGTGCGCGCACGCAACACTCGTGAAAATAAGGTAATTACCATATGCGGCATTTTATGCAACTGATGTTAACCGATTCTAATAAGAATATATTACAGAAAATATATTATTATGGAATAAACAATTGATAGAGACTGCAGTATTTCGTTAGTTTAATTGTTCGTTTGGACAATTCATTACTCCTCGATTGTTACTCCGCATTCTTGCTCTCTCAGTAACGGATGAATTACATTTAATAATTTAAAGTCAGAGAAAATTCTAAGTGTCACGCAGAATGAATCATACGAGATAATAACCAGCTACTTTTCATAAGTAGCCACCGTTCTGACGCACTTAAGAATTGTTTATAGTTATAAAGTTAATTAAATGTGCGAGATGATGAGCGCTAGTTATTTGCAAGGTGCGGTGATATTTTTGAGGGTTATTAACCGCGGCACAGACACAGCGGCTGCCGACCTGCTCGAGTGTCGCTGCGCAAATGATAGCGCGGCGATCTTGTGTATACAACGGCTCGAGATATGATATGAAAACAAAGTTGCGCGCGCCAGGACGTGACAGTTAATGTACCAAAATACTAAATTTTATATGATTTATTCACGCAGATTTCTATTAATGTAAAAGTAATGTAGAAAGTAGTATCGCAACCGATACTATTAATAGAATTACTTAGATAATCACGATAATTTGACTAAAAATGTACATCGAAATTCAGTATTGCACTTTTATGTATTGCACTTTTCGAGTGTAGAGTTCGTGAAAAATACACGTATTAATAAATGGCTAGTATAATTTTTTTACATTATGTTTGCCGGTGAATCGTATATTACTCCGCGCTTATTGTAACAATTTGAAAAGTAAGTTACATTTGAATTAGCAAAATGTTCAATGAGATATTAGATTATTTCGATTAGATTCGAACTCCCGTCAATTTGTCTAATAAATAAGTCAGGCCACAGTGTGACAGTTATTATCTCGACAACATTTACGCAATTAATAATTATTGCTAATTATAGATATACCTACATTAAATGGAATTGAATGGATTATTGAATATTAGAGATTGAATAGTTACTTTTTAAAAGTTAGTTTCTATTATTCGTTATTAAATCAAGTAACTATTATACTATTATCGTTATACTATTATCGTTATATTAGTTATTGATTCTAAAAAGTAACTCTTTACCTTTACTGTTACTTACAATTTATTACTTTTTTAATGAAATAAGATCAGTTAAAAAATTGTTTGTTTAAATATTAATAAAAGTAATAAACAATAATATTAAATCGATATGTGAAATATAACGAAGGAGTGAAATGATTTTTCAAGCTAAAACTTTATACATACATAACAATATTAATAATATTTCAAAATAAATTTATATATATATATATACATACATTTAGTTTTCTACTGTGAATAATTCTCATTTGTATCCGTAAATAGATCTTGCCTTGATATATTTACGAATAATTAATTGTAACAATAAAATCAAACTGTTGCAAATAATTATAAGTTTAGAGAGAAGAATTATAATAACGCGATAATGTACAGTGTACACAGTAGAATTTTGTAACGAATAGTATCGAGATATTGCATTTAAATATGTATTTGAATATTCTAGAATATGCGATAATCTGCATCTAATTTCCCTGATTATGTTTAATTGGGTTCGAGGATGTACAATTACATAAAGCTACATTCTCTGTCATGGAAGGAGGAAATCTATAGCTGTGTATTGATTATGCTGGACTCGGCTGGAGCAGAGCAATCCTTCATTCCCTCGTCGCTACCTTGGGGCCGAGTTTCCGGGTTGTTATCGTACATTGTCAGGAGAATGTAGTATCCCACTGTTCATAATCCCACAGGACAACGAGGAATTCGAGAAGCTATGGATGAAATACTTCGTTCGATGGATCAATATTGATTGTGCTCTTCTACTTTTTTTTCCGAGCAGCTAATCATAGCGCACCATCGTAAAAATATCACTGCATAATAGACAGCTAGTTGAATCCGACAGAAAAACACGGGAACGATATGCTCTTTTTAACTGAAAATAGAAATTGAATAAATTTATAGTCGATTTGCTGCAATCAATCGATATATATATATATATATATATATATATATATC
>NW_012130085.1:2055993-2060086 GCF_000143395.1 Atta cephalotes
ATATATATATATATATATATATATATATATATATATATATATATATTCTACTCTTAATTATCTTACAAATCACGAGCATGAGTCCCTTAGCCTGTGCAAGGCAAGGTACCTAGAACAACGTATCGGAATTTACGTGACGTATACAAGTTTTTGAACGTCGGAATATCTCTGTCGTGTTTCGCACAACTATTGTTTTCCTTTCGCTACATGTACAGAATCATTCTAACAAGTATATAAGTCTTTCAATATTTCATACTAACGATAGCTATTTACCTGGAAATGTCTTACTGCTAGAATATGTGAAACATGTCGGTTTGAAAGACAACAAATTCAGAGAATAAATAATAATCTCAAAAATTTGATCGTCAAAATAAAGTATAAATAGTTAAATCAAATATTTATTATATAAAACATTTATAATCATGTTCAAAAAGTTGATCGGATTTTTTACGCGTGTCAAATGAAGCAGAAACATTTACCGGGTAAATCGCCCATCTCTATTCCACACTATAAACTTAACATCAGGTCACATGTGCTCCTTTTTTCCTCCTAGAATCACGATACATCCGTCTTACGGCTTTTGCCGAAGTCGAACAACGGGGCACGAGAGAAGTTTTGTGTATCGATAGAGTTAACGATCCTAAAACGATTATGCGATACGACCGCCAATAGAATGATGGTCTTATAATAATCTAATAATTTACATTGTCGATTAATCCTTCAACATTCTTTACACACTTTATATGAATTTATACTGCAACCTCTAATGGTATTGTCAAACATTTATGCACTTCGGCTAAGCGCATCTTAAGCTTAAGAGTAGTTTAAGGGAACTTAACGAAAACTTAACGCGGCTTAAGATTACCTTTTCCCGTACTCTTCGAAAAATGCTTCTTGTACGGCACAATGATTAATTTTACAGGATGTTCCTCTTAACCCATTTCATAATTTTTTGTGCATTGATAAGCTCCTTGAAGCGACATTCGTATAATTCTTTCTGCGCGCCACTATGGCGAGTGTTCAATTAAAAAGTTAACGAGAAATCTTCCAACTGAATTGGAGGAAAAGATATTGGTCGTGCAATTAAATGGTTGAAGGAACGATAATTAGCCTGTTTTTATATTTGTCTTCTTGAAGACGATAGCTTGAAAAATAAAATGGAGCAAAGAGTATACAAGCAGTTAAATATCGCCGGGAAACACATTGATTTATTATAATCAACTCGATCGTATACGCTTATAGATTTTGCTTTCCTAAAAACAACTCGCTTAATTGTCTTCAAAATGGTATATGTATACGTATATTATTTGTATCTAGATTTTTGAAAAAACAATTTTTTTTCCAGAACATGTTTACGAAACTGACATATAAAAGGCCTGAGAACGGATAACGTAATCCCATCATGAAGATCAGCAAATTTCGATCTTGGATAAAGATCCATTTTTTTATTTCGAGGATCAAAGTTTAGAAATGACTACGTTATTCGTCAGTGGACATGTTACGTACAACTCGCGATTTTCAAGTCCGATCCACGTATATCCCGAACGTGACACGAGTGCCGTTACGGCGCGAATATCATAAGCTTGTTTGCTGACAGTATCAATTTCGGAACAGCGTATGTGCGATTTATCGAACGTGCTCCCCTCGTATTGCCAGCACTAGTAACGTTCCATTTCGTATCGAATGCCACGGATCAAAATCATAATCTATCCATTTCAATTGCGCAAGCGTGGATATGGTATCGTGGAGACTCGGTATCATTATTATGGGGCTATCCGTTTTGGTTAACGCGTAACTTCTGTAGGCGATTGATAAAAGAATAACGAGCTAAGAAATAAAAGAGAAACAAGAAGTTGCACAAGAATTAGCCAGAAGATCGAGTCACTTTATATAGTTAAGCGTATATAATAGTTCACAAATTTTCAATAATACGTCAATTAAATGATACATATGTACAAAAATTAATATTTAGTAGATTCAAAATAGTGCTTATAAAAAATTAATATTCTATTGTCAAGCACTGCGCATTGTTATGCGTATCTCGGAGAAATAGTTGTCGATCTACCCGTAGTAACGGTCTGTAGATTATATTCGTGTAAAGGAATCATTAAAAAAGCGAATTTTGTAGACAATGTCTTGTAGTTTGCACAGTTTGCGTTACGGCGACAATGATTTGTGCGGTTCATACCGGTTATCGATTAAATTCACAGCGCTGTTCACAATGTATGGCGACTGACGGCTAAAAAAAGGGATATTAATATCGTGAACCGTCAAAAGTTCTAGGCGCGATCAGCTCGTAGATTCCTATATCTTCTTTTCGCACGTAAGTGTCACCGTACAATAGTTATCATCAGCACGATGGACACGTCCGTCCATCACAAACAGTTTACGTTCGTTATAGCCGATTTATGGATCATCACCCTAGATACTAACTTGGTCTGACTTGGTCTAGCTTGGTCGATGAAGGGCAGTTCCACCAATTGCCATTTAATTCGCCGATCATAGAAAGCCGGATAAGGTTCCAGCCTTCCAGTTCTCTATATCAAGTATCGTTTGACTCACCGGGTTTATAATCGAGATTTTTTCGTTGCAGGAACAGGTGAATCTCGCGAAAGTTTGGTCGGTCGACGTCGTTCCTCTGCCAGCATTCGCGCATCAGATCGTAGATTTCTTTGGGACAGTTTTTTGGCAGCGGTAGTATCATCTGTACAAAAATAAGAAAGTCGAATCTAACGTTATCAGTTATGTAGAATAAGGTACAATTTCAAACATGATATAATTCTAAACGAAATAAAATTTGAATCCAATTTTCGAGATTTAAATTTGGTACTCTCTCATTGTGTGGTGGAGGATATTGAAGAGTACCAAGCAGGAAAAATCAAACTTGAACCTCAAAAATTCGATTCAAATCTTATTTCAAAATTGTATCATGTTCGAAATTGTATCATCTTATCCTAGATATCGCTAAACATATTTTGTATATAATATATAATCAAAGCGTTGATATATTTTTGTGTTATATACAGAATAAAAAACCAGAATAAAATATACCAGAATAAAAAACAGATTGCTCGCGATGATTTCATTATAAATTTAACACGATATTACAGAAATAAACGGCACAGACATAATAAAAATATTTTGCTCACGTAATTAATCACAATATTTGTTATACAATGAACTGTTCGTAAATATTAACAAACTCTCTCTACAACACCGAGAGAGTATACAATAACAATTCTTACAATGCGCGTGTTGGTTTGAAGCACTCTTGATGTTGGGAAAATGAACGCGACGGGCTCGAGTGCGACGCAATATTTATTACATTATATGAATTACTAAGCAAGTAGTTCTGCCATTTTCATGGAAACACATTCGCGCGACCCACTTTTATAATTACATGTTCGACACCGTGCGTTTATTTAAATCTGTTTTTTCAACGATGTTAATTGTCCTACAGTCAATTTTAAAGAAATAGGACACGTTCAGACTACTCTTGAAAGAAGCTACGTAAAGAATAGAAAAAAACGAAGTAAGAATCTATGGAGTAAGGTAATCAGAAGTCTGGAAAGACGGAATAAATAGCGGCGTTCAAAGCCTTGAAAGCTTCGCAAGGCACTCAATGCGAAATCAAGTACTCATAGTGCACTCATTACATTAAGTACATCGGACACAATGAGGGAAAAAAGTCGAAGAATTACTCCGTGCACTTACCCTTCGCTCATCCTCTTGATAAAAGTAAGTCGCATTCTCCACTATTCGATGATCCGAAAACTCCTCGAACGGTTGCTCCCGCGCGAATGTCAGTATTTCCCACAGCGTGACGGCAAACGCCCAGACGTCGCCTTTGCACGTGTGTCTTCCCTGTACAATGTAAACACATCCAAGGAAATTTTACAAAAGTTCGTTTACTATATTCATTAGCTCTGGCAGCTTTTACTATTTGCAACTTAAGAGCGCTTGAAATTTGTCGAGCATTCTGATATAATTGGATAAGTTTATTTTACGATGCAATAAATCTGGAATGTATATGTACACACCCAACACCCCCCCCCCCCCACACACACACACACACACACACACACACACACAC
>NW_012130085.1:2063014-2068682 GCF_000143395.1 Atta cephalotes
TATATATATATATATATATATATATATATATATATATATACATTAACAGCAAGTATAAAAGCTTTAGTAACTACAAGTTTTAATTAATATCAGTGCTACGTTTATATAACGTTTAAATATAACGTTTTCTGAGGAAATATATATATTATGTATATATATAAATTATAAAGATGTAAATATTATATATTTATTATCAACAAGATTTAAAATAAGCTCATAAAGAAGAAGAACATTTTGAATTATTTACGAGAAAAATATATTTTAACAATTATAGAAAAAGTCAATGAATGACATGAAATATTAATAAAAGAAGCAATCATGAAAGATCTTGCTGTGTAATAATTGTAATTTTAAATCGATTTGCGATTAAATGATTGTGTACTTGATGTGAAATTACCGCAACTTAGGTACTTAAATTACATAATCTCTGCTGCTGGTAATACGCTGAGAAGATTGCACATGTGTGCAGAGTTTATAGTTTGCGCATGTTCAAGAGGATCTTAAGACATGATTCGATTATTTATGAAGTGCGTGATACAAAATTACATGCGCATCATTACTTATACGTTACTTCAAATTGTTGAAGCTAAATAATGTGCGCGTGATAAATAACGATTTATGCACAAGCAAACTAGTAATAACAAAGTTATCATTTATCGTTTAATATATAATAGAAAAAAATGAAATAAAAAAAATGTTATTATATCTTATACATAATAATAAATTAACGTTCTTCTATTAAAAATACTGTTATGTTTTATTTGACACTTTTGTAAAAAATGTTCTGAATAGCAATAAATTAAACATGATAGAATTGCGTTTTCATAAACTCTGTGATGCGTAATCGCCGAATAATCTTATAAAGAATGATTTCCATGATCATTTCATTTCAAGATCGAAATATGAAACTATTAAATCAACGGTAATCCCGGATAATTTTTGAAGCAGTATTTCGCGCGTAGAAACGGGATCGTTTCATTAGCACAGCACAATGGCGGAGGTTGGATAAATGATGGGCAATAATGAAACATTAATGGCACAGTCAGTTTGAAATGACGATGCCAACTAGCTATTCAATACTATATTTCCCAGCCTCATTTCTGTTTCGTCGAATAACCGTTTTGATATTAATTTGCCATTACACGCAGGTACAATAAATATATTATTTCCGCAAATGATGACAAAGAATAGAGTAGCGATATAATAATCTATGCACAGTTAAATACTTAAATTTTATTATTATAATTCATTTTTCAAATGAAAAGATATTGAATCGTAAAAAAGCATAACATCTGATCTAAGTTGAAGCAATATAAAAGAATAATTTTATAAGTTTTAAAAGTATTAACTATTCGCATCTTTATCTTTGCATAATTGTTTCATAGAGATATATATTCCTAGCATTTTTCGTTATTAAATGATCAAGTTTATCTCCTATATTTTTAAATGCTTAAATGAATGTTTAAAGGTCGGTCAGGCACGTTAAAATTTTTATGAATTGAAATTTCATATTTTAAGTTGTTTTGTACAATTTTTTAATATTTAAAATAATGTCTCTCAAATTAAAAATATCTTATATTTTATGCGACTTAAATTATTGATCACACAAATATATTATTGTGATTATGTTACTATTAAATACATAATAATAATAATTATTATTTTATTGCAGTGTCTGATTACAGCCTGACTATAACGCGATTATTGATACAGCGCGTTCATAATATTTTTAAACATTAGTAAAAAAAGTTTGTTTCTTTCACCAGGTATCGACGCATATTTATCTGAATTTTCGTGAAAAGTAAATGCGAGTATCTTTCATCGTCGTCCACATTGTAACGCCAGCGAAAACAGCGGAAACGCCATGTTCGATGCGTTAGCTTGCGAAGCGGAACGATTGTGTTTGGATTGTCGAGCGGTTAAGCTGAAAAAGCCGCTCAACATCGAAAATGAATTTCCAAACGCGTATCGCATATTTTCTCCGACACTTTTATAGCTCAATGACGCGTATCGCGCAATGCGATGGGGCAAGCTCAATTCGCTAATACCAGCGTGACCGCAGACGGCTCTATCAGCCTGATGTCGAGCGGTTTCGCGGATCGGCAATTCGATATTGTGAGAATTGAGCAGTGACAATTGAGAAATTAAAGGCAAGATGTATTAAATGAAACGTAAAACTTAATTTCCATCCGGAAATAAGATTTATTAGAGAGAATTTTTCTTTACCTTTTATTTTTCTACCTTTTATAAATAACAGACTTTGAAACTTCTTTATTTCCCAATGGTTGAACAGAAATCTCTAATGCGATTCATTTTGCGTAATAGGAAGGACAGATTAATAAGAAGAATAATCAATTACAGTTTTAAATTAATTTTATCGCACATGGCTTGGCGCGTGATAATAATATCAATTAAATGATATGACATAATTGGCGAATTCATTTAAAAAAGAGATTGGCAGATGTATCATGTAATCTCATTAGCAACAAAGTAAAATGCGTTTTTACGATTTATTTTATAATACACAGATCTTTGATGATTCATGAGGCAGAATATTTTTTTCCGACTAATATTTCATACGCTTTCATCTGCACATCTATAAATCTAAAGAGATGCTTCTTCATTACAATATCTAACGATGATATGCATTTGTGACGGATAACGAAAATGTCGACTTGGGTAATGCCGATATATAATGGCGGATAGGGTTTTACTTCCGAATGTGAAAAGCAACGAAAAAAAAGTACGTATCGGAGCGAAATCGAATTTCATCGCGTGGATGCGTAGCCGTAGTTCGTCAAAACGCTGCGTCCCACCCATGCGTAGATTTTAAAATCAAAGCGACCCGACACACGTTCTCGTTTTGTCTCCCTTGTCTATTTCGCTCGTTTACGAGCGAAAGTCGTTTGCGCCAATTTGATTTATCCTCTCTTTTTTTATTTATAATTCTATCGAACTTTCGCATCGCTGATCTTTATTGCCACTAACGCGCGAGCGTCCGTTTAAATCGGAAGCTTCTGGAAAAAGCGCACACGCGAAAAGCTATGCTTCACGCTAAATCTTCTCATGCCCAAAGGTGAAAAATATCGAGAGAGGGAGGAAGAGAAAAAAAGATGAAGAGACAAAATTAAAATATATACTGTTTAAATGTACAGTAAGCATTTATCGTATACTCACCATTAGCATTGATTCCCATGGCATCCATCGAATCGGTAATGGAGGACGTCCTTCGACACGGAAGTAATCCGCCGCATATGCGCTTCGTCCGCTACCCAAATCAGATACTTTAACCGTACATCCGCGGCACACTAAACAATTTCTGAAAAAAATTCACAAATACTCGTCTCTTAATTTCTGTGAAGTATCTTTTTCATCCTACTGTGTAATATATACCAAAATATTTCCACTCGCGAATTTTAAACTGGAAAACAATAGAATTATTTTTTGATCAAATTAACACTTCCATTCTTTTTATTAACGCTGGCCATGAGATCTCTGCTAACTGTACAACTGTGCAATATTCTATCGGTTCGTATTGGTTCGTATACTGCTAAATGAATATGTTTGTACGTTCTATTTTTTATATTCTGTACGTGGCAGCCATATCAAAAACAAACAGAGTAGTTTATCGAAATATCGTGCGAGCATAACTAAACGCTAGTTTTCCAGTTTATGATTTTTTTTTCTGTACAGTTGGAAATAGATTTTAAATTGATATTTTTTTTAGTTTAATTCTTTATATCATTATAAATATATTCTACCTTTTAGTACATGTATCGACAAGACGTATCATAAAAAAATTATAAAATAATTGAAGAAAATTAACTTTAAAATGTTAGAAAAGAAATTCTTTAATAATTAACGGATGAATTTCTTCAATAAAATATAGTGACTGTGGATGACTGATGCAGGAAATCGCTTCTTGGAAGCTCACATTTAAGTAACTCACAATAGGTTCGTTGCGAGCATGTTCCAAACGACGGTCGTTCCAAGTTTCGCGCTGATTTGCGCGTAACCCTCGTCATTTATCGCGCTCTACGATAAAGGAGTGATTCGTGAGGGGATGGTTTAGCACCTGCCACGACGCTTTTATTTTACGCGCACCGGTGGATATTTTCACACCCATTATCAACGTTTGCTTGATTTGCTGGTAAGTTTTTCTACTTCTAATACCATAAAAATCTTGCTCGTTCTTTTTTTGTTCTCTCGAGCATTCAAATTTAATCAGGTATTACAATCAGTTGTATTACAATTTTGTTTACAATCGCTTCGAAATCGTGCAAATCTATGTATTATGTTAATTTATATAATTTCAGTTACACACACATACGAACACGCACGCACACGCACACACACACACACACACACACACACACACACACACACACACACATACATATGTACATTTCCGTTTGACGATAAGAATGATTGCGTGGGAATGCGAAAAGAATAGTTTTGTTGAAGTATTTGAAAGTTTAGATAGACTTACCTGAAAATAATTTTCTTAGACAAAGTAACGTAACATACGTCAAAATAATTGCTTAGAATGTCAAAATATTTTGCAATATTATTCATTATCCTTGAGCATCCTACATAATCCAACGAAATTATTTTTAAATCTATTTATCTAAATTTTTAGATGCTCTAAAGTAAAATAATTCTTTCCATAACACGGGAAAAATTTATAAAAATGACAAAAGATGATCAAATATCTATTACGAGAAATATTCTAAGGAAATATATATGATATATTGAATTTGCGACACAAAAATAGATTTATTTTGAATTTATTATTCTTTATTTCCGTTCTGCCATTAGGAATTCTCAAACTTAATATCCATCGTTTATTTCTCAGTAGTAGAACTAATATTCGTCGGTTGCCGCATTCACCATTAGAATTTAACCCTGAACCCACTTCTATAAATCATGAATAAATTGCGCCCCTTTCGTCTAGCTTCTTGTACCTTCGCTAGAGTCGCGACAACGATCGCGCTACGGGGCATGATAATTAAGGTTTACGATTAAAGTTAATAATTCGAACACACGGCCCAAACCCTTCCGGCAATGCCTATCTCATTCTCCCGCTTTTAATAGCTCTACCTACGATATTGGTTGTCGTGCCAGCGCTGCCGGCGCTGCTGGGTTTCAAGAGTTTCCAAATCGTATGGAGAGTGGAAAAGCACGATCTAGGGGTATGCGGAATCCATTACGTATATGGAAAGAGAATGAGACGATAAAACAATCGGCCGCCGTAATAAAGCAATCCCATTGTAATGCCCAGAGGCATGCTTTCGTGCGCTTACAAAAAGATCGAATAGAGTATGCATTTGTTTGTTTGTTTGCTTGTTTGATACATGAAACGATTCCGTCTAGCGATCATTGCGAATCACTGCAGACAAATTAAAGCATTCGTCTGGAAATTAAGATTGGTGAAATTCAATTGATTTTCGAACAAAGGATATAGGAGCAGTTATATTATAATCGAATGTATTATTTTTAATTATTTCACCTATTGAATATATGTAATTATTGTAATCATAAATATGCAAGGAAAATTGCGTGACTATATGGAAAAAACTAATCTCATATTAACAGATGTTGCATTAGTTTAATTGAAAATAATTCAATAACAGTAATAATGAAACAAACAATATTTTATTAAAATAAG
>NW_012130085.1:2075526-2079701 GCF_000143395.1 Atta cephalotes
ATATATAATAATAAACTACATTTAAAACATTTTCTTGAATTAAATTGTTTATTGTTTTAATTAAATTAACAACATATTGAATAGAGGCAATAGCGACCTGAAAGAAAATAATTAAATAATTCAAATTCAGTATAATTTGATATTATGAGTTTTTAACAGTGATGTATTCAATACGAAAAACGCTACTTCTTTTATGCTGCATCTATGTAAATAATTGAAAATATTTTATATTTTTTTTAGTATTCAGAAATCCTCTAGTAAGAAATTATTAATTTTTAATTTTTAATTCAACAAAAAATTAGAAAAAAATCACAAAACTTAGGTTAGACATGTAGTCTTCGATTTCTCCATACATAAATTTTACATAAACTATAGTATACATATGATACTTTATCTTAGCGCACATGTTTAAGAGGTAATAATATTAATTAAACTATGGAAATTAAGTTAGAAAAGTATCGTGTTTATCATACCTAAGCGTCTTAGCCGTGTGCAAGTTTGAAGTTTCGGCGATGTGACTTTGCAGATATTGATTCAAATCCCCATACTCGCCGTTTTCCAATACGATGCACATGGGATCGTTCTCAAGGCTGGCACCGAGTAGCCGCGCGACATTTCGATCGGCGAGTCGTACCAGTCTCTTTGCCTCCTGTTGAAATTCTATCCTGGAAAACACATGGAGCATCCGGAAGTAATATCTTTATAGGTGCCCGCGGTACCAAGGCCGTGAGTATTGAATACGGATGCCGATATATATATTGGAAGTAATGTAGATATTCCGTTCCGGTATCGCTCGCTTGTCTCTCGGAAGTTTTCGTTGTCTCGCGAAGAAGAAAGAAAGGCAGGAAAGCAATACAGAAATGCCAAGGATAAAAGAGAAACCTATCTACGGGGTTATAGCGCGAGTCACGAATAAGGACAACCGCGAATAAGGGTTGCGACTATGCACTACTGTGCTACACATGTGAGTAAATTCTAGCAAGAGCAGACGATGCAGAACATGATATAAACTGCCACATCGAATAGTTTGTGAATTCGATAAGAACTCAATGACAATTGAACTGTATGACAATTGAAACCTATATTCTTTACAATTTTTGATATAAAATTATCTCCTCATATTATAAATCAATCCAATAAAAATTCTAGCGATTAATGAGCCACTTTATTATTCTATAGTCGAATAATCAATTTTATTGGTACGAAAAAAAGATCATTTCATAAACATTTTGACACAGGATAATTTCTAGTAATTCCATGATATCTCTGAAATTATTGAAAATTTGCATTTTTACGATTTCAACATATTTGCATAGACGAGCACGCTTTCATTTAGAGAAGTAAACACGAATGTATTTCGAATAAATGCGATGTATTATAATATTGAGTTTCGTTGATGAGATATGTATTTGACCGACCAGCACGTTTTATTTTATACATGATATTAATTTTTAGGAAATATTTTAAAATTCATCAGTACATTTTTTTCGTAGAACATGCGTATATGCGCAACAAAATTACTTAATTGAAAATGTCAACGCGGAAAATGAAATTCCTTTTTGCATCGAAAAATTCAATCATCAGACGACGAAATGTATAATAGGATCAAAAAACGAAAATCTATCAGGCAGATTGGTTGATAGACTTTTTCGTGGAACGCGAGTTGATTGTAGCCAACAGAAAGAAAGGCGTGGAAAAGAATAAAGGCCAGCGAGAGAATGATTGCGCTCT
The DNA here is from genome assembly GCF_000143395.1 of Atta cephalotes. Lineage (NCBI taxonomy): Eukaryota > Metazoa > Arthropoda > Insecta > Hymenoptera > Formicidae > Atta > Atta cephalotes. The sequence continues at coordinate 2,077,258 of NW_012130085.1, forward strand.
AACATGAGTTGCATCCATTTCGCGCGACGACACGGGTTTCGCGGGCTTTTCCCAGATGGCAAAATGTGTTTTGTAGACAATGCCATCCATGATCCTGTCTGCGAGGATCATCCTTTTGCTACTGCGCGTCGTCGGGCCGATGCAGTGAATCCGGTACGACGCGCTCCGTTGCTTGTTCCTGTCCCTATCGGTCTATAGGAAGAGGGAAAATCATGATCGTCCGAACAAAACGTTGTTATAGCGGCATCGCGAATGCAATAAAAGGATCTCTTTTATTGGCTGATGTAGTGTTCATGGTTGAGCTACGAAAATCTTCGTTCAAGCATTGATTCTAGATTTTTCTGAAATGTACTTTATAGAAACAAATACGCTTCGATATGAATTGGATCAGTGTGGAACTGCGCATATAATTATACATGACGCATAATATGAGATATTACAAAGTACAGTTTGTAATTTTTATTCATTGTATTTATAAATTATAGAGTGCGCGGAATAATCATTTTCTTTATATAATATTATCCAATTAAGCATATTGCGCAGTATCGCTCTGTAATCAGTGGATACTGATTTTCAAATATTTCACTGAAAAAGCCACGATGAAGCACGTACAGTGCATACATGCTGATTTGCTAAGTAGGTCGTAATGGTGGATTTAGACGTGGACGGGATTTCGAAAATTGCGAAACATAAATAACATTCAGGATAAACAAGATTATTGACGAATATTTCATATTACCAATCGCTAAATCGTATGTCCCGTAGAAAGATGCTTTGAATACAGAATAGGATTTTATGTTTCCAATTTTCTAAAGGTGAAAGAACCCTCCTCTCTCACCGCTTTATGAAAAATTATATTGACGCAGACATGCGTGTATGAACACGGACGAGTTATTCGATTACATGCCAATCATCGATCGCTTAAAGCCCTTCCGCATTATCCGGCCACATCTACTTAATGCGCGTAGCGTGTCATTACATTCGGAATCACTTTGCGCCGCTTTATTGAATTACGCCGTTAACGCGACGCTCTATAATCTATTGGAATAATTTTCTATCGTCGATAGAGATAGGCACTGCTTTCGCTTTCGCTTTTTGATTGTAGGAGCGGTTGTCTCCCGAGATATTTAAGCTTTGTACAAAATATATGTTTTAAAGTTAATATTTTGATACCATATATTTGATATTCGTACGATAATATCTAAATGCCTAGTGATTATATTTAATTAACGCAATATTGACGATAATTGCGAAGAATTTAATTGATATGAAATTTTATGTTCTCATCACAAAACACATTCTCAATAAAACATTCTGTTAAACATTATCATAAAAATATTTATCGAGATACAAGAATAGAATATAAAAGAATGACAAGATTTTTCATTACAAAATAAATAATACATTAAATTAAAAACTTTAGAACATAAATTAATTATTATTTGCGATTGCTGTTTTCGATTATTGAAGACACGATTAATCTCAAAAAATAAAGCATTCAATTTCCATAACTTATTTTTGTATACCTTTATGTAAATTGAGAAAAATTTAATCAAAGTAAAATTTCATGCTATCGCATAACGTTATATTAAATACTAGTCATTATCTAAATATATTTATCTAGATATATTTATAAAAATAGAATATAAAAAAATGAGAAAATTTTTCATTATAAAATAAATAATATATTAAATATTTTAAGACGTCAATTATCATTTGCAACTACTGCTATTTTTCAATTTTTTGAAGAGATTATTTTTCTTAAAAGATAAAGTATTCAATAGCTATAACTTGCTTTTATATACCATTATATAAATCGAAAAAAATTACATGGTTCTTACCTAAGAGCGTCAGAAGATCCTGGTTTCAAGGATTTAACAATAACTAAATCGCTGGAGGTGTTTCTGAAAACCTCATCGTATCCAGGAAACCTGTCAACTTCGCAGAGATGAACATCGCCGAAGTATCCACAGCCAAGATTTTCAACGATGTTGAGTTTTTCCCGTGGAAAATCAAGGACACACTCAGGTATCTCCTCCTCTTCTTCCGTTAGCATATCTTCCGGACTATAGCTAGTTACACTGCTAGAGGCTTTCGCACTCATTGGCGGTGGTGTACTTGGTGTTGGCGAAGGTGGCAGTGGTGGTAGAGGACTCTGCGATGACACATACACGAATTCAAAATTATATTTTCTTGAATTACGTATAAATCAATATATAATATTAATACATGTAATATGAATATGTGAGGCAAATAGTTGAGAGTAAATATTTGTACTTTTATTCACTGAACAAAATTATTTGAAAAATATGAAACAAGTATAATATAATATCGCGAATATGAATAAAATAGGATAAATATTTCTTCCTTTATATATATATATATATATATATATATATATATATATATATAGTATATACTACATATATATATATATATATATA
>NW_012130085.1:2083158-2088194 GCF_000143395.1 Atta cephalotes
CGCGACGCGACAACAGTCTCTTTGTCGGACGTGTGGTTTCGTTCTCTCTCTCTCTCTCTCTCTCTCTCTCTCTCTCTCTCTCTCTGTGTCCAGCAAGCTGTGCCAACTATGAGACGCAACGGAATAGTTTGTCGACTATTCCAACTACGTTGTGTGGCCGTGGTAAAACCAGGCGCAGAGATTCGAAACCTCGGCTTGACCGTCACTCGGGACAACCCGTTAGAATTCCCGCGATAACACGAAACTATCCATGTCGAGACAGGGTCGAAGTCAGCGAATACAGAAGTGAAAATGTCTTTGGTGAAATTGAACGGACTGAGATGTTAATCAATTTTTAATGTCATCATTGTCTGAAAATGATAAATTAACTTCTTAAAGATAAAATTTATAGCGGCAAATTATCGAACGGAAATATATCGTAAAAACGAAAAGGAAAAATAAGAATTTGTACAAAAATTAGAAGTAAACACGTAGAAATACTAAAAGATATAATAAAAAAAATAAAAAATAAAAAATAGAAATGTTTGGACTATGAAAATTAGCGAAGCAGATTTTTAAAGTTAAACACTTAGCATTCAAACGAACATCGGTCCGATACAATTTCAACGATTGCGTTCTAAGGAAGTAATTGAATTTGTAACAATTAGAATTAAAAGAAATCTGGATATTTGTACGTTTATATGCAGTATTTTAATAATATTTCAACGACTGTAATCTCAAAAGCTAAAAGTGAACCAAATTCGAATGGAATGTAGACGTAAAAGGAAATAGTTAAGCGTATGAACTTTTAAACGTTGGTACCAACCGGTGTAATCCGTGACGGTTTTGTGTAATTGCGGCGTTGTCGTGCTGTAAGTGGCTGGATGGTACTGCGCCGGAAGCGGGGGGCAAATTGGTCCTTTGTCCTCGCCCTCCTCTGGTACGGAGACCTGTGGCCAAATATCGAGCGTTATCATTAATGCACCTGACATTTATGCATACGCCGACCGTGTATATCACGCGGTAAAAGCGATATACCATCGGTTTATCCTCTCCTATTTTCCAGCTCTCCCTCGCGACCCCCTGCTCTTACTCTCCTCAGAATATTCATAGTCGATGAAACGAGGAGACATTGCATGGGCCCTGAAGGGGTTGGCGCGCGCGCGCCTGGTTATTGTGTGCTGAAGCGATGAATACCCGTTGGCCTACTGACTTATTATGTATTGCCGATTGCATAATTTTATTTTACAGCACTCGGCACACGCTACTGTAGACAGAGCATGGAAAATAGCGCGAGCTTATTTTCGTTACCGATAGAAACGATAATGTTGGAACGACTCCCTAGCTATTCGCGAAGTTCCATAAACTTGTCTCTCCCAACGTCGTTCGTTTCGAGATAATTTAAATTTAAATATTACAGATACGGATTTCCTTATCGTTTAACTTTTAATTTAAAAAACCGTTAATGCATTTTTTCCGTGAATAGTATCGCTTTCGTTTGTAATATGTTAATTTTATCTCAGGAATAACTAGTATAATGTGAAGTAGGCTATTGCAGATAAGAACAAAATCTCTTTCTATTATAGCTGATTTATTAGATTTTCGCATAAGGAACTTTTTATAGTCATGCGAGAGAATGGTTAAAAAGAGAGCGCGATGAAAACTCGGCGCATCTCAAGTATCTAGCAAGAACCACGACGTAGTATTAACGGCAACGTATTCTCGACGCCTGACGTAAGTTGCATTTGCTTTTCTCCATTAACGGGATTCGTCATGGCAGTACGCTTTCATCTAAAATGCGATGGTAAAACCGCGCGGGTGCCCACCCGTAAAGCTCTTATCTCGTGTCACTTCCTCCCGGCGCCTTTATCTTGGTTCACAACCATGCAAAAGTACACGAGGGTCTAGACGATCGAGCCCGACATGCCACCTCAGGAAATTAGCAGTTTTATTATAACAAACAATCTAGGATACCCGAGACACCGGAGGGGTGTTTACGTTGCGGCTCCTCGTCACTTTTCTTTGCACGATAAGACAACTCGCGAGGGATCGCAGGAACACGAGCACCGTATGTATGTGCGTGTGTGTGAGACTCGCGATATAATATCCATTGATTTTTGCGTTGCTTCAGGCAATGGATGCCAAGGCTGACTTGCGAGGACGTAGGGATGGGTATTAATTTCCGTTTAGGGAGCGTTAGAGGGTGCCAGACTGGTGAGATGCTGCAGCGCGGCAGTTAAGATAAGATAACCACTTAACCATCGGGATTCTACGCGAATCTCACTATTCTCGCCCTCTTTTGCACTGTCTCGCCAGCATATACACACATATGTACACATATATACGCATTGGTGTTATACCATCCATGTCGCTTCTATCTTTCTCGATCGCTCGCGTTTCTAGAATAAGGGCTCGCTTCTCGCCATCGACTTTAACCACATCTACTAACATCTCTTTCTCCATTAAGGGCTATCTGAAGTCTTGTCTCGATCTCTCTTATACTCTTATGATCGGGCATTCAAAGCGATGTCGACAGCTCGTTTTCGTTGGTTGGACGCCGAAATGATCGCGACACTGCGATGGCAGTTTGGAAGTATTATTGTTGCCCGAGAGATAATGATCCAGTTTACAGAATGGTCTCACTTATCGTCGAGCAAATTATCTGCGAATTGTATACACATAGTGACATGATTCTTGATGCGAAAAAGAGAAGTCTAAATATAAAATCATTGCTAATGAGGCAATTAATTTGGATCGATATTTGTTTAATTATGCAAACTTACATTCTGAATACATGATTAAAAACTTGCACGACTCTTGACATTAAAGGAATGAAACGTTTATTTTTGAATCGTCGATCTAGCGTGAGATCTTGTTTGTACGTCACACATGCTCGGTAATGGAGAAAATAGGCAACTATTAAGAATTTATTAATATACGAAGTTATGAAAGCCATTGTTAACAAGTCAGCAATATGTAGAACAACCTGAAATAACTAGCTTATTTTTAACGATAGAAAATAACGTTCCAAAAATAAATAGCTTAGTAGATAATTTACTCATTGTTTCTTTTTCATATTGTACAGTTTAAACAAACTCAAGAAAAAATTTTTACAAAATTCGCGGCTGTAATATTTTTAAACGTATGAGCTACGCATATTTAATAGGCGCTATGAAAATCTTTTATGATCATGTAATGATGTATTACATAATTAATAACATCATTACGAAGAGATTATGAAGAGAAGCTTAAGCTCTTTAAGAAAACACATTTTTACTGTTTTTACGATTTCACAGAATCTCTTCATGAAGAGATTCTGATGCATTATTGACATGATTATGAAATGCGTAAATAATACAGCGCTTTTTCTTTTGACGTATGGTATATTAATCGGACACTACGAATGTATGTATCCGTGATTTCTTTCGTAAATCCAGACACGTTCTATTGGCCATAAAATGATTTTATCAATGTATCAATCGCCGGGCATCGTTTAACGTCAAGAAGCCAAGCTTGATATCTTTTCTTTATAAGTTTGGTATTCAGAACGGAATACGCCTGGCGAAATAAATTACAGTGCTATAGGTAACAGCGAGAGAGCTTACGTGCACACGTTCCGTGGGATTTATTGAAGTGGCGTATTTGTTTAGAGATATTACGTGTTTGTCCGCATACTAATCGCATATCGAGTTTAACCGCGATTACGAGATCGGCAAACGATAGTCTCGAATAATCTCTTAACGAGGCGGTTGAATTAAAGGTGCATTTGAACTGAATGAATTATTATCATAGATAATTTACATGTACTAATTCCTATCAATTTTTCTTTTTTACACTCATGATACAGAATGTGAAATCTGATTTCAATAAGAGCAATTTTGCTGAAGAATCTACAAATTTAGCTATACAGATCTGTATACAGAAAATAATTTTATGGATTATCAAATAATTTTGTAAAAATCTTAAGCATGATGAGCAATAGCTCTAAAATGTTTCGATATTCTAGCAACCATATTTTTTCGTCCTACCTAATTATTTTGTTGGTCTAATAAAATTATTTTCAGATCTGTTTTTAGCTAAATTTTTAGATTCTTCATCAAAATTGCTCTGTCAGGAAAAGAAAAACAATGTCTTATTTATTTCACCGTACACGTATTCGAACAATATGCATAGGCACGTGTTTAAAAATTTTATTACACAAAAAAACATATATGTATAACAAAATTCTGGAAACTAAAATTTTCTGACGCGCGTAATGCATTTTATGTATTTATGTTTATACGCAACGGTGCTCGGTATTTACGTTATTTTTTTTTTTACATTCGTTTGCACGCCGTATTAATCTGAGAAAAATGTTAAACTTGTTAATGCAGTAACCGGAAATATAAATAGAGACGTGAAAGGAGCATGTTAGGTGTAGAGACGGAAATGAGAATCGAAATCGTGAAACGGGTTAGCCCGACAAAATCCGTGAAGTGCTAGCGAAAAGATTCCGGGCACAAAACGATCTTTCATTAATTAGCACCGGAGTGCTTTTTGCCATTTTCATTACCATGAGTACATCTTCGCCTCTTTTCCGCAAAGGCTGCGCGACCTGTCCCAGCAAGTTTACACATTTCCCAACTCTGTCCAAAAGTGTCTCCCATGCATTTCACTTGTTCCATGTTTTTTATTAATTTTTCATGGCGCTGACCAGCTTTTAATTAACTTTTAATTATTCTCGTCTTCTTCCTACTTTGGCATTCCATTGTTATAAAATGTTCCATGTCCTTTGAATATTATTATGATTATTATGATTATTATATCTAAAGAATTTTAGCATTTTTAGCTTTTGCAACAATGCTTTTTAAACTTTCAAATAAATTCTAACAATTCTGAATTATCTACACAAAATTGCTATTTCTTGTCTTTTTTTTGGAAATTCTGTTTAAATGTCATCATTCTTTTTCAACAATTTAACAGATAATTTTTCAAACTGGGAAATGGAACTGTCGCACAGCGTACATACACATATATATATATATATATATATATATATATATATAGTATATTACTAA
>NW_012130085.1:2092397-2096446 GCF_000143395.1 Atta cephalotes
ACACATATATATATATATATATATATATATATATATATATGTATATTCAATTCGCGGTTAGGATTACAGCGCAGGAAAATCAGAGAGTTTGTTGCTTTAAATTAAAATAATCTGTTTTCAGTCGACTGTCTCTCGTATCGCCCTTTCTATTTCCCTCCTCCCTCGCTCGAGCTAAACCCGGTAAGCATATTACCACTTACTTTTATACGGAATCCTTGCTATAGTTCTGCTCACCGTGCTCTTTTCGCACGAACGCAAAAATATACAAAACGCGTATTTACAAAATTGCATCACAGAGCTGTGCCACATTCAATAATAATAAATTCTATGGTTCGAATAAAATCACACTCGTATCTGTTATTATTTGTTTCCCGCATAACGCATATGATTCACGCATGTGCCCTTCAGGCAATGTCGTAAACGGATTATTTATTGCAACGCACTGATATGTGGATAATTGAATATAATTTGATTTGCTAATTGGTAAAGAATATAGCTTGATCTGTAATGCGAGAATGGACGTTTACGTAAATTAAATAATCCCGCGCAATGAAATCTGGAACAAGAATTTGCTGCATCGTAAATTCCCGGATAAGAGAAGGGGAAAAAAAACACAACACTTCGCGGGGCTTTAAGCGATATACTATCCTACGGAACTTCCTTCCAACGCTTTAAAGCAGACCGATGGAGCTAACGTGTCAAAAAAGAGCGAATCCTCCATCATATTCGTTCTAAATGGAATCAGACAGATCGATATGTCATCCACGAAACAAAGTTTAGTTTTCATAGTTCATGTGCTCGATAAATTGGAGAGGTCTTGTGTCCGGTAAATTGTCCTCCTGACTACTTCGGATAGAAGGAGAAGAGAGATAAGATAAGTTCTACGATAGAATGGATGTCCGAACGCATCAAAATTTGATGCTGAAAAATAAACACTGAATAAGGAATGGTGTTTTTAAGCACAAAATCATTCACGATAGAGAACAATGAGCTGCAGTGATTAATAAGTTGTAGCCTACAGTCATGAAAAGATTAATTAAACGTTGGTAGACGATAATACGATATTTAGCCAATGAGAGACAATGAATAATTATGCAATAAATTGCTATTTATATAATTAATGAAAATTCAAGGATAAACAGATCTCAGAGAAAAGTGTCAGTGTTCTTGACATGATTGAGTAGCTATGTCGGCTCAACATCTCGTTGAATTGAATCAGGTACGCGAGCGAAGTGAGGACAAGTGGAAACATTATTTTTCTCGACTTGTATTGCTCGATAAATTGACAGCGGTTTCCACCTTGGCAGACATAATCTGCCGTTCTCCGGAGACCCTGACGTGGGTCGCAGGTTGCACGAAGGGCAATAGGGTTATTTCGTGGAGAAGGAGAAAACGGGGCTCGCGCAACTTCAAGATGGGACAAGTAGCAGGTGGCTAATGTTAGGAACAGGAGGGAAAGGAGAGCCAGGCATCTTGAAGAAGAAGGTGTTTGGAGTGTATATGATGTCGCTTAGCGGCGGGTGAATGACGAAGATAACGCACGTCTTCTCGACGACGGCGTCGCAATACGGCCATCTCGGCAGCTCTTTTAATTAAGTGGAGTCAGCCGACTACCCGTGCACTTCTTCGGCGGCTGGTAAAAACTTAGCCGTGGAAGATATTGGGTTGTCGAAGAATACCTTGAATGATGTATGGTAAAAGCGGGAAGGGGATACGTCTGACGAGTCTGCTTGAGCTTCGCCAGGTAAACGAAAAATATTACATAAATGTGCTCTTTTTGGCCCACGTATTTACAAGCAAAACTGATCAAAAGCAATTAATTAATTCCGCATTGCACATATTTGTTGAATATTATGTTTCCATGCTTATATCAAAATGTAATATAAATTATTATTTAAATTATTATTTTGAAATTGTAAACTTTAGTGAAAGAGTACAGTTTGGTAGCTTCTTGATTTCGAAAAACTTTCTTTCGCTCGATCATTTATCATTGTTAATAATGAGCCGAATGAAATATTTCGAGTGACTAATTAGTTACCCTGATAGCTAATGTCGCCATCGCGAGTCTTCAATTTATTTCGATAGGTTGTTAGCGTCATTATTAATTGTCGACTGTCGCTCCGTACGTTTCTCCAGTTGCCTCCGTTCGTGCAAACAGTTAAGTTAGGAAAGCTTCAAGGGTTTGCAAGCTCAACTGTCTGGCACTCATTATTTCTCATCGTTCAGCAAGTCGTTAATTACTGTCTTCCGCTATATCCCGCGAAAAAGGATGGGAAAGCGCCGGAGCTGTCCATTTCTACGAACGAACTTCACTTTGCTATTAATCCGGTTAGAACAACAGTGGCTTGGTAAACATACGCGAAGTTCTTAGAGTTCTTTCTTTTCTCTGTCAGCCTCACTTTCTTCGTTCTACTCAGTTCAAGTATTAACTTTTTGCATAACATGCTCAATTCTCTTCTAACGTTTTATTCCTCATTCTTACTTTCTCGCCTCTCACCAACAGCATTTTTATCTATAGAGATTACTTACTGCAGAATTCACTTCTTACCTTGTTAAAGGTTACTCTGCGTCAACCATCACAAATCGTTGGTCTGATTTCTTAGATATTAGCAGACTAATCAAGTAATGAAAGTTATGTGTGTACACTTCCTTCTTCAATTTTTCTTTCTTTTGCACAGTCTTTTTGTTATAAACGTATCGCAATATTTCGAGCGGATAAGATTTGATAATTGATTAATTAATTTTTAATTTTCCACTTTATAACATGAATCCGATTTCAAGGAGCGAACGATTGTGCATAATAAAGAGCTGGGTTTAACGTTATAGACCATATATCGTGAAAGTCGTGTAAACTGTCCACCGACGGTAAACGCGCGACGTTAATAATTCTTGTTGTTCCGTAGGACAGGAGTCGGAGCGGAATTTACGACAAAGTTAGACATTCCGCGTTAGAACGAGGTGCGAGACATCTCTTTTGCCGGAAAACGTTTCTAGCGGGTTCTCCCGCTACGATGGAATGCGACGTCAGAGAAAAATAGCGTCGCCTGTACATGCATTACAAGATATTTCTCGTTATTTTTCGTATTCATTCTGGACATTGTATTGTAATAGGAAAAATTATACGATGTCTGTCATGCATATAATTTATTTATCACTGTAATATAAAGCCGCTTACTAATTATCTCTATGAGCTTTCTTTTCATAAGCGTAATTATCGTTATAATTACGCCAAGTAATTAACGCGTACAATTTCCATTTCGGTTTGTGTGAAGTGCCGGATAATCGTACAAGAATTCACGAATAAGAGCGCATAACGAACAATCTCGGAGCGTTCTTTTAATCGTCCTAGCATGATCTCGTTTGCGTCTCTTCCTTAAAGGAAATATTTGATCGCCGTATTTTCTCCTCTAGTTACGCGCGCGCTCGTACCTAAATCGACGTACGTAATAGGTAGATATAAGCTGTTTTGCGCGATTGCTCAAAAGCGCTGTAAAAGTGACCTGAAAGCGTAGAGTAAATAGATGTGCACGTTCGGTTTATTAGAGACGAGACTCTGGTATTAAAGTAGATTGGGAATCAGGCAAAGAAAAATTGCGATTGGAGAACAAAATTATCGTCATTTATCAAATTATTAATATCGCGATAATTCGCATCGCTACGCACAAGATCACCTAGAATACTAAATTTTTGACCTTCAATTTTTGTCGTCACATATTTAATGACTAATGATTGAAAAGAAGCAAGATATTTTGCATATTATACTGAATTGGACGGTAACGTTTTCTGCAAATCATATATCAGAATTATATACTTTTTTTATAAACAAATAATTTTTTTGTTATTATATATACATATATTATTTTAAAATATTAATATTATGAAAGTAAAATACTAATAGATTATATCATCTAAAAGCGCTAGATGAAAAGAAATGCCGTATTACGAAGTCATTTCTAATACAATAAATTTATTTATAATCTATATGATAAGAGAAAATCGTTTTTCCAAAATATTTAACGATTTATACTATATGTGTGAATATATATATA
>NW_012130085.1:2097513-2114187 GCF_000143395.1 Atta cephalotes
TATATATATATATATATATATATATATATATATATATATATATATAATATAAAATGAGTGGATGTGTGTATATGTAGTAAACAGATGCACCCGTCATGTTCGGGGATACGGAGGGATTCGATTAGCTCAACGATTAACGGTTACACTGCAAGCTCAGTGATCTTGCACATTGTCATTGGCTTAGGGACTGCGCTCTAGAGATAATTTACATTAATTAATCGACATCGATCGTAATTCCTAAGGAAACTAGCTTTTAAGTGTTTAAGCAATTATTTAATAGAATCTTTTCTGTTTTTAAGTGTTTAAGCAATTATTTAATAGAATCTATTCTGTTTTTTCTATCTAATTATATTGTCCGACAAAATTTAACTTTTTTTCTTGTCGCTAATGTGAATAATTATTTCCGACGTATTTCTATCTGTTGAATATGAATCTGTTGATAAAGGTTGGCTGTTACGTTTTGAGAAAAATTATATCAAAGAGGCAAAAAACGACTATTTGAATGACCAGTTTTCAAAAAGTTATACCACTGGCAACTATTTTTTTTAATTTCATTAATGTGAAAATATCAACTTTTAGCTTTAAAATTCATTTCAATGATTTTTTTCCGCGATATAACAATTTGAATATAATGCTTTTCTCGTGTAATATACTCCAATAAATAAAGTTTTTAATCGAAATTAATTAGTCTTATTCATTTTATTACAATTAATAAACTTTTAGATAATCGCGACTGTCATTTTAAATCAAGCAAGTGGAATATCGATAGTAACGATAACTGTATTGATATAACAAAAGAATTTTCCATTAATAATATTTCGACGTCGCTACAGACAGCTGAACCGCGCGTGTACGTGATAGCGGATTCACTCGTCCATGACGCTTGCATCAAGCAACACGACCTATCACCGTAGATAATACCGCTGAGGTAACCTCACATAATGTACGATAGAACGATAATGATGATTGCGTTCATCACGAAGCTCGTAACTAGATCACGGTTGATCAGTGCCTGGCTGAACAAAAACAATATCCGCTGATGGCTTTCGTAGTTCACCGCAATAGTCTGATCATCGCTTGAGTATTTTATGAATCAATAAACGCATAAGAGAGAACAATCTAATAATAGTCACATTAAAATTTTTTTTAATTCCACGATCGGCAAATATTTGCATTCATAGTTTTAATATCATCGAATAGTATCAAAATGAAAATATTAAATGCATTTGATTTTTCTTTGAAATAGAGGATATTAAAGTCAATCGATCAATAAATACAGTCAATCGATCAAAAAATAATTATCCAATAGCAAGAAAGGAAACACATTCATCTTAATATTTCTTTATAAGAGAAAGAGTTATTCGCGCACAGATATCAAAACTAATTGTAAGCTGTAAACTTTATTTAACAAACTCTGATAAATTCTTCTCTTTGTTTTTTCTCCAAATAAAAAACATCAGAGAGAAGAGAGTTTAATTTTCCAGATAAAGATATATCTGCGACAAAAAAATTTCCATTTTGTTTCATGCTCTTTTTGAATTCTCAACATTTCGGTCTCGTTTCTTTCGACAAATCAATTTTGGCATAATGTTATAGAACACCAGCCGACAAGAAAGTATAATGTTATTCTTCATCTAGTACATCGTTGAACGTCTGTTTCATTACTTCGCAGATTATTACCCGCGTTGGCGCACATTTGTACCTTTCTGCGCGGTGTAATATGTAATGAGTATTAGGTATATGTCGCGCTTCAAGCGAGAAAACATAAATACCTCGTCCTGTTTTCTTGCGTTTTACCTTGGGCGAATTTAACAAGCGGACACGCAAAGAGCATTTCGCGCCAGCAATGTATACAAATACAAACCTACATTAAACGAGCACGCGAGCTTGAACCTAGCGATAGTTACGAAGAAATTTCAGCAATTTGAACATCGTCGCTGTGTGGTCGAAAAATTTTGCGCTATGTAATGCAAGAAACATCAGTAAGAAGAAAACACAAATTAGTTCAATGTTCATTTTTAAGAATATTGAAATCAATTAGCATTAAAAGTTTCGTTAATGAATCTTGATCTTTTTAACAGTATCTCGATACCGCGTTTCGACATTTCAGTCAAAGAAAATTAAAGAATTAATCAGGTTAATTGCGCGACTTTTATGAGAGTAAAAAAAGCATTCGTTCTATTGGTTAACAAACTCAGCGTAGTCAAGGAACAAAAGCGACCGCTCTTTTTCTTCCGTAATGTTTCTTTTGCAGGTAATCGAGGACATCCCTGGGACTACTCGATGTACTTTTTCGCACAGTTCTTTCGATCTGACGGAGTTTTCTAGTCTCATCGTCGCCGTTTTTCCATTAATTGCGGTGTAAGGACATCGCGTCATCAAAAAGAAGATTTGCTAAAGGTGCAAGTTATTGACTTTTTGACTATAATTACAACTAGAATTCCAAATGTAGAATTAAAAATACAAATTATTTAATATATTTCAGATTTCTTAAATTATTTAAAAAATTTTTACATTTCAAAAACATGTATATTTATATTTGTGTTTATAAATCAAATTCGGTTTCAGATTTCTTAATTAAATTTACGATTTCTAATAATATTATTAGAAAACTATATTAATTTTGTACTCGTTCGTGAAATCTAGAGAATTTCATGATAGACACGTATTATATAAAATATTCCAATTAACATTTTTTCATGTAAATATATGACTAGTAATAATCGTAATGATCCTTTTTTTGACACAATTCTTTTGTGATATATCGAGTTCATTGTTATAAAACATGACAAGGGAAAAAAGCATCGGTGAAAAGAACGTCAATTACGCGGAAAATTATGAACGTAGCTTATAACCAGTATAACAATGGAAAAATCGGACGGTAGACTTACAGGTGTTATCTTTGCTTTCCTCCTTATTAAAAGTAGCCTTCACTTCATCTCTCTGCAGTGGACCCTCGTTATTTTGATAGGGGCTGCCGGTCGCCAGTACAATAGCGCTCTTGTTCTTCGCCTCCTCGTCTTCGGTATTGTTCCATTCGGAGATAACTGTGCATTCAGGATTAGAGATAATGAAATCCGCACTCGTCAAGCTCATATTAAACATTCAGGCGTAGAAAACATTTATGTGTGTGTGTGTGTGTGTGGTGGTGTGTGTGTGTGTGTGTGTGTGTGTGTGTGTGTGTGTGTGTGTGTGTGTGTGTGTGTGTGTGTTATATAGTGAGAAAAGCACTGTTGAAACTAATTGAACTAATTAATAACTCGGTAAATTTTGTGCTATAAAATTGTCGATAATACACGACTAATTTAATAATTGTTAAAAGCGAATCTAATTTTCGTAAAATTAGAGAGAAACATGCAAAACCAAGTTCAAAAACAAGTTGAATATTACGCTTCATCTTCTGACAATTTCTCATCAGGTCCTTTGTGGCCAGTGTCGACGTAAAATTTCATTTGTATGTGGGATCGTTTTCTATGACATCGATCGTTTGAAAACGAACAAATATCGTGATCAGAATTTAATTCGTGTCACACGCAGCTGGAATTTCCCGTTAAGCAAACTGAAAATTAGTGTCGCGGCAGTTTATCGACTAATGGACACCAGAAAACATTCCAATTTTCGACCCGTTAGACGCGGTTTATACGCTCGACTTATAAAAAGAAAAATTAATCGAAATGGGACCCGAGCTTGCTTTCGGAGTTTTTGGCGCGTCGCGGTTCGCTCGATGGAAAACTCGATGCCGCGCTAAAGGGAGGAACGGGTAAGGGGAGTGATATATTTTCCTATCGATGACGCGGCTCAACGAAGCGTTTGTGCGACGTGAATACGAGTTATGTGGTATACAGGTGACGAGGAACATTGGTCGCCTCTGGGCCGGTCGGTCCAACTTATCGCTCGTAGTCGAGGACGGGGAGCAGCGGAGTACGTCGAATGATTAACGACATACCCACTCCCACGGTTGGCCCTGGTGCAACGAAGCGACACGGAACTTTCGAAAGCTTGCATTACCAGAGCCAGCTAAGTTCCGTCTCTCGGATCGTTTGAGACGGATTAAAAGAAATATTGGTGATCGATATGCGGTTTCGACGATGTCGATTAAGGTAGCCATTGGGCAAGTTGCTGTAATAGTTGCGTTTTGCTGCTGCGGAACCGCGGGATCGACCGAACTTGAGAGATTATACGGGAATATCGGTTTCACGGTGCTACGATACATTGTCTAATTGTAAGCTATATCACACTGCGATGAAAAATGTGCTTTTAATTCTTGAAAAAAATTTATGGACTTTTTCGTTTCTAAAAGTTACAGCGAACAGAAGAGATTACAGTTTTTATCCTAACTGTTTGTGTTTGTATTTAAAGAACAAGGCTCTCTCTTAAATAAGCTAAAGTGTAGTCATAATAGCTTTACAAACTCATAAATGTAATAAAGTTTCTTATACAATTCTAATTCAGAATATTTCCTGATTGTTTCTGTTGGTAGCATATTTTTCGTTCTGTAATATTCCGTGTACGAATTCTCCGATCTATATAAAAATTCAAGTTATTTTCTATCAAAGCCTTAAACGATCTAGCTGGATCTTAATGCTTATGTGATACTTGTGTGAATTTATATACTACGTATGTAGACCCCAGAAACGCGCGCCGAAATGATTTTTCGGTCTTGAAACACTTTAATTCTACTAAACTATCGCAATAATATTACGAAATTGACGAATTAAATTTTTCGAACAAAAAAAAATTTCTCTCCCTGTTTCTAGAAACTACATACGTAATAATAAATTTACACAAGAATCATACAAGCATTAAGATCCTCCTATTTAGCGTTTAAGGCTTTGATTTTTACAGTTTGTGTTATCACATATACTATAATATATTATATTGTTTATTTTCTATCAATTATTTTCTATTTTCTAAGTAAACACAATCACTGTTTCTAAAATAGCAAGAGATAGAAAAATGTTATTGAGAACAATTAATAATCAATACTTTGTTCTTGCTGTGAGGTTGCGAAGAAAGTATTAATTGGAAAGAATTAATTGTTGAGAAAGTATTAATTGGAAAGAATTAATTGTTGCTTGATAATATATTGACACATTAATAAGAAATTAACGAAAAAATTATATGTTGCATGTCTTGAGAAAGACATGTAATTACGTACAAGTAATAGACATAATTTCGTACAAGTAATTTTCAAAATGAAATACGTGCAAGTTTTATGTACCACTTGATATGGTGACAAAGAAAATCATTCGCTTCAGCGTTACGTTGCCGAAGTTATCTTTCTCGTGAAAGGAAAGAACAGCGCACTGAGAGAATGATTAACGACGGCTTCGCTCGTCTGGTTCGTGCAACATTCCGGCTTTTCGAGACAAAACTTTTTGAGAGTATATATTCGAATGTGTGTGTGTGTGTGTGTGTGTGTGTGTGTGTGTGTGTGTGAATGTGTGTATGTATGTGTGTGTGGCAAGTAAGTTTCGTTTCCGGTTTGCGACCATGTGCTCTCATTCGCACAACGTGCCGTGGATACTTCTGCTTTTTGCTTTTCGCGGTGCTTTAAAGTCGAGCAAACAACATAGGACTAAACGATTTCAGAAACTTTAAATGTTTCTCATGGTCTTTTCTTTGGAATACGATACTATTGTCCGAGCAATTTCGTAATAGTAAATATGTATAACTGCGACAGATATTTTTCTCTCTTAGCGATCATGTTATATTTATTGTTAAGATCTAAAGAAAATAAGAATAAAATAGAAAAAGGGAGAAAGAATGTTGTTGAATTTATAAACAGCAAAACTGCGTTCATGTATTGAAAAGTAATAAAATATATTTCAATATATTTTCATAACATTTCTGAAATATTTCTTCCCATTACACTTCTGTTTAATCGATATTAAATACTTTTTTAATATCCATTTTATATTTTAAATCAGCGAAACTCTGACAACGAATTTTAGTCTCTAGAAGAATAGCCTCTATGCAAAATAAGTTTATCTTATTTACCATATTAATTTAATAATTATACATATCTATCGCGCGCAGTTTTCTTGAAACTATCGTCGAAATAATTTTTCTCTCCGAGCTTCGTGCGCACGAACTTTGGGACCATTTTCTTTCTACCGTCTGCAGTATCACTGTGCTCATATCTTCGACGAAAGTATGTCACTTAAAATTGGAAATCGCGTTGGATCGCGCGCTCGTGATAAGACGCGCTTCGAAACTGTTCTATTTCTAGATTTCAATTTTCTGGACCGCCTACTTTGATTTTCCGTTTAACTAAAAGTGCGTCTATAAATGCGAAAGAGTCGCGGGGTAAAAGGCGTACCGCCAGACAATGTTTTAACTTCGCCATTACTCTCGGTCGTTCCGACGCGACGCGAGAAACGCGCGCGAGTGTTACCGAAAGAGTAACACCCAGGAGATAAATTTCGACTGCGCGTGGGATGGCAGAAGGGAGGAGACGGTGAATCGATCTTTCTCTTACCTGATTCGAAGATTACCTCGCTGAGCATGATCCACCGTGCGGCGAAGTAGAGCTGCAATTTTAGGAAGCGGCCGGCGCGCGAATGCAGCTTTATGGTGACCTCACGCGCCTGTTCAAGAACTTGATCAGGTATGTAAGAGAAATGGACAGGTTCGCCGGTAAACTGGTTGCCACCTGTGCCGAGATAGACCTTCGCGTACGAGAAAACCTGCGAAGACATCACAAAAATTATGCAATGTGTGAGCGGAAGGTGACTAACTTTTCAAAAAGAGAAAAAGGGATATATAAAAAAAATTCAATGTGCTGTAATTAGATTTTAATAGATAAACATTTTTTATATTGTTTTGTATAACTATATGTAATGAACAATATTATGTTATTATATTTAAAAAATCTTTCAAAAAGGATAAATAATCATGTCTTTAATTTGGAACAAAATTTGGAACGCGTTGTAAAGCGAAGACGAAAAGATAAAATTTGGAACTGTCCTTTCTAATTTGGGACGGTTGATTATCTTACTTTACGGAAATGGAATTAAGCGATTGGATAATGCCCGAATGAGGAAAATAATCATGCATTGTATTGCTTCTTCGCTCCGAGGATGTTTCTATCGTTCATAAAGTCATATTAGATATGGACATATATATTGTTATATAATACAATAGGGGAAATGCATGATGTGCTTATTTTAGAGAGATAAGCTGCGCAGATGAAAATAATTTAGCGAGAGACATTTAAAAATTCGCTATCGATGAATGAATGATTAAGCGAACAGACGGCAAATATCGCACTAAATCGTAAGGAAAATGTTTTTAAAACCGCGTAAAAGCACGAAAGCATCGGCAAAGATGTGATCGTGAAATTTACGATAGTTCCTGGAGCTCGTAACTTTCGAAATAATACCGGTAACAGCGCGAATGGCGATACCTGCACGTCCTTCGTGAAGTAATTGTTCATGTGTAGATGTATGGCAGTGAAGTTCCTCGAGTAGTCGAACTCGAAAGTTATTTCCACCGGACGTCCAAGCATGTTGGGTGTGTCGTTTCGCCAGCCGACCCATTCGTATCCTTGAATACACACGAACGAATTATTCGTTATAATACCTCACAATTTTGGATAATCTTGAAAAAAATCTAGAGTTGTGCCTCTTGTTGTCGTTAGTTAAAATTATAAGATTATAATCTGTTTTCACGATATAGGGTTAAAATAAAAGTTATCAAGAAATTCATGAATTGATGAATCTCTCAATAACCTTTAATCTTTAAGTTTAACCACACTGAAGAAAGTACTGAATTTTAATAAATATTTATTTAAGTAGTAATATAATTCTAAGTAAATATTTATCAAATGTAAATGTATTATTTGATACATTAATTTAATTATTATATTTTTTATTGAATAAATATTTACTTATTGAAAATAAAAAATTTATTTATTATTATTTAAAGAAATATGTATTAATATTTAAAATAATTTTTTCAATGCATATATTGTGAAAACAAGTTTGTAATGCTCTTGATTTTAAGTTAATAAAATGTTGAGGATTACTACTGAATTTGTAATAAGAAGACGAACTCTTTTGTCTATTCAAATCTCTTTTTAACAAAAGATCCATTCCTAAGCCTAAAATCAATTTACTAGTGAAAAATTCATTCCAGCATGTGTATATTAATATATACGTAATTTTTATACGTTAAATTTGTGTTACGCTTTTTGATATTTAACAATAATTGAAGGTTGTGCTATATTAAATTCATCTTTTACGCTTCATGGAGAGAACATATCCAATAAAAATTGTAATCTATATATGTCACGTAGGAAAGTTCCGATACATACGTTTGAATTTAAAAAAAAAGTTTTATGTTGCGGGTTGTATGATACGGTAAACCATTTATAGGTGCGGTGCACGCACCTATAAACAAGACAATAAAATCTGTAACGCGAATAGTGGACAATTCGTGCGTGACATCGAATTTATTTGAATGTAGCGTAAACGGAAAACATATGCATGAAAAACAAATATCTAACATTCCTATGGTAAATACATGTCATATATATCATGCACAAATACATATATAATGAGAAATACCATAGTACCAATTTTAAAAAGTTACAACTTGTTAATGTTTAAATTCCAATTAGAGTTAAATAAATCACACAAAGTACTAACCAGAGAAAGGAGCAGAAGTAAAAGATTTTATTTTTTCACTAAAAACCTAATAAAAACTGATTTTCAATGAGGTAATACTAAAAGAAGTTTCGTATAACTTAAAGTCTTTGGGGAAGTACCGTGCTGTGCTGCCGTTTTACAACGAAGATAATTTAATATAGGTAACTCGGTAATAATTTAAATAATTTGCAAGAACGTGACCTTCGCAGTTTTCTTAGGATTTAAAGACGTTTCTTGTTATATAATGCTGCCAAAAATACTCATACAAGAGTGTTCGCTTAATAGAATTTAAATTACCCGTTTCAGATTCGCAAGTTAAGCTTTCACGTGGGACTCGTATGCTTCCTCGAAACGTTAATTACGTTTCAAGTTTGTTTTCGTGCTTTCTATTCGTCTCGCTTCATTTCTCCCGGAAATGTTTCGCTTGGTGTATAGCAGCGCGAGAAGCGTGATATGCGATACGGAAAAGTTTCGAGCTATGGAGCGGCCATGGCAGGTTATTGCGCGAGAGTCTCGCCATTAGATCCCACTATATGAGTACATGTGGAAACACACGTGTCCCGCGGGAATATGCGGATTGAAAATGGACTGCAATAATCCTAAAGTCTGGCCGGTACGGCGTGTTATGCATTTCTCAGAAATACTCCTGTTACTTTCAACATTCGCTCCGAAATCTCTAGCTCCACCGCATTTTTCCATTTAAATGTCTGCACACAAACATGGCTCATGCTATACTTGCTAGAATTAATAACGAAAAACAAGTTTTGAAACCATGTTTTTACGAAAAAATGTACTGCGGTATGATTAATATTCTTGAAAATTTGATGAAATTGAAATTTTAGATATTTAATATTTAATATTAAATTTCATTAATATTTCGATTCTTTAAATCTGGTTTTTAATAAATATACATGTTTTGTATTAATCAAAATGCAAGAAAAATAAAAATACCTCTCTATTTATTTAACAGTACATTCTTTAAATATTCTTTCGTTTTTATATTCTCTGTTTTTGTTTGGCATCAGTTTACATATTATAAAATGTAATAGATTCTAAGTTCTATTATTTTAGAAAAATATATTATTTCTGTAATTTTTTAAAATCATTTCCTTTTCTTCTCTATGAAATCTCTAAAAAAAAAAACGACGCTGCGAGATGGAAAGAAAAAAAATAAAAAAGATCTTCTATAGTTCCGAATCCGGTGTCGTCGTTCCTGCACTTTGACATTGTCGGAAGGGAATCGTGGGTTCGTCGTAGCGACATAAGAATCTTAGAGTATATTAAAACTTACGAGAATTTCAATCATGCAGTTTGCATTGTGTGTCCGCACGCGACTTTGTGTTTGGATTCCTGTGCAACAACTACTGCGATCGTCCCTTCCGTTTTCAACAATATACCGGGTCTGCGCGGTGGCGTTATATCGCCCTGACCTATCCGCTTTCATACAACCCCCTTCCTCTCTTAATATCGTCCCTCGAGTAAATAGTTTCCAGTTTCCTGTCGTCGTCGCCTTCGGCCGCTATCTACCATCAATTCTGAACCTTCACGAGGATCGTAAGATAACCACGCTGGGCGAGTATATACCTTACCAACACCTTCGTTGGTTGATGATTTTCTCCTTTAAAGCGTTTCGGGAAAGATTGTATAGTTACGAACATACAATGCTCGTAAACCAGAAATAAGGATGACCACGTGTTGTCAATTATCACAAACGTTTCACTGATACTTTACTAAACAAGAGAGAAGTTTGTTACGAGAACGTTATGATGTTTTAATCGAGATAGTTAATTATAGTACGTAAGTTTTCCGCAGAAAGTTTCTGTTATATATTCCGAGAATAATATTTCGCAAAATCATAAATCGCGCGCATTGTTGATCGCTTTTCATAAATTTTGATTATACTTTAAAAATATGATTTATATCCATATATACATATGAATATATCCTAATAAATAACTTCATACATATTTTATAATTTTCTTCTTTTTTCGCTATTTGCGAATTCTCTCTTACGTTTTTGAAGTGTTTTTAAAAACTTTCGAATGAAGGTGCTGGTGCAAATATCGATCTCGAGTGAAAAATTTGTTTCGACTGCAGGAATATCGGACGACGGCATTTTCTGGTTTAAAGAGAGTCGGGAGAAGTTGTACGCAGTTTTGCCAGGTTTAAAAGTTTAAGAAGGCGGAAGCACGACGGTGTATCCAAGTGTAGTAGCAGCGGTGGAGGGTGTCTCGTGGTATAAATGGAAAGACACAAATGTATCCAGAAGGCGAGTAAACAGCACCGACTGGTTGCAGCCTAGCTCGCGGTTCAATATAAATGTAAATTGGAACAGATTCGAGCGAGCGCTGTGAAACACGTTTGGCTCCGAAGCCCAAGCTCTTCCACTGCTGGCCCTCTCGGCTTTTCTAGACTCTGCTGACCCTTTCGACTTTCTCGTTTACACACCTACACACACCTGGAGTAGACCGACAGGAAAATTTCATTTTCATTCTGGCGTACACGCTTCGAAAACGGACGCATCTCGCATAGGTGACGACGAATATTGCGCTTGATCAATCGTTCGAAAAACCGTTTCCGTACACGAACACATCCTTCTCAATTAAATTTCGACGGTCATTCGGTTTCCTGAATAAAATTCATGGATATCCATAGAATAGGTGCTATTGATACCACACGCGATGAATTAGTTCCAGTCGGTATCACGCGCATTAATCATTGCTTCATTAAATAAAAAAAAAACACGATTTTCGGATTGATCAAATGTACCGAACAAATCGACTAGAAGGTAAGCATCCATAAAAAAGAAGGAATATTGGCAAAGTAATGTGTGCTTTTGATACATAAAATCAAGCGAATAAAATACGTGTAAATTGAAAATTCATGAAATAACGAAGCGAATATGTTCGTTCTAAAGCGGAAGCTATCCGAGATATTTTAACAGAATTCTCGTCGCGCATTCACATATTTGAAATTATATGTGCTGCGCTGCGAGGAATGCATTTTATACATAACAGCTACGTACAGGATACTGATGTAGTGTTTTAACATTATTCAAGATACGCTTTGTGCACGCTCTTATTTCATTACTTTCTTATTTCACCGCGTGCATTAATAGTAGTGTAAAGTGTTCTGAAACAAGAGCGTAATCGCTCGAAGAGACGCGTGTAAGTCCATGTTGCAAAATTACAACAGGATTACGGGGCCGCGAGCCGCTATTTAGTCCGGAGAAAGAAATTAACGAGTAAGATAGCGTGAGATACCGATAGATTAAGAAGACTAGACAGTTGGCGGGCATGGTATCTCGCGGAGACGGCTCTATCACGCTAATCTAGACACGATCTAGCGTCGGCGCTAATCTCATTCCAACACGAAGCAGTCCATGCCTTACCCTTTCCGTTACCACTGACGTCCAATCTGAAGTTGTCGGGACCCTTTTGCCCGTCGACAAGTTGACCAAGTCCCCCGGAGAGGTAACCCGCTTCTTCGCGGCCGTCGTATGTCCTGTCGGAAAGGTCAACCTCGGAACCCCTCTTGATTCCTTGGGGCATGGAATACGAAACGAGACCCTCTGGAAGAATAAGGAGAAGCCGGATATAAAGAATATATAAGCTTCTGAACTATGCATCATCACGTTGCTACGTGGGCCATGAACGTTTTCTCCCGACAGTACGTGATAAGATTGCGGACGGTTACGGGTAAAGCGCACGTCGTCGGGAAGAAGTAACGAGGGTCAACATTTTTAATCTCGGTGCACTGAGGATTACCGGGATCGATCTAAAGCGCTGTCACGCAATAACTAGACTAGAACTTCGTGCTGTGATGCGAATCTCACCGATCACGACGTCAAGCTCTCTTTCGTTCCGCAACGTATCGCACAGTTTTCGTTAAAAATGCGACGAAGTAAGCGACTTATGTCAGAACAAAATGTACTCCTAGACTGTCAGGCGTCAATAAGCACGAATGAGTTACACGGTTTGGTACTTGGGAGGGAAATGTCGCGTCGCTTCCTCATACCGATCGAGTATTTTTCCGTTCAATGGTGTTCAAATGGTAAATTGTTTTTACAAATTTCAGTATGAAATATGTGTACGAGATATATACTTCTCTGGTACATTTTGCAATGTTTACGTGAAATAGTTGAAAAAGACCGTTTTGATTAAAGCACCGATAGAATGAAAAATCAATTCTATTTGCACAGCTTTTTCATTGATGAGACTGGAAATAATATAGTATCGATTGTAATCATCTATTTGTTTATTGTATTTATTATAACCATTTTGTAGTTTTGTTGCAATCGATAATAATAATGATAAAGTCTTTGTCAAATGTAGAAAGTCTCATTACGATAATTGTAGAACATAATTCTATGTCTTCTCTCTTCTATATATCTTCCTTCTGTCATTTGCATGGTTACGGTTCTTACTTGGTAATGGCCTGAACGTTTGCTAATGCCATTCGTAAGTCACAATTTATTTTGCAAGTCAATATTATTGGCAGCCGCTGTAATTGTGCGTTTAAACGATATAACGATGGTCGAGGCTATGTGGATGGCACAGTTAGCGGCTGCCGCATAGTTCGTCGTGGTTGGATTAATGTAGACGCAGCTGTGGCTCACGGCCCACGGTGATCGTAAATCTATGTTAATCTCAGATTCAGGAGAGACTGACACGTTACATCGGCGTCTTGTCAGATAGTCAGCGAAGGTTGACGAAAATTCAAGTTCAAAATCTCGTGGCGAACAAAATGCGAATTAATTACATGCGATTCAATTCATCATATGTCTTTATAAATAAATGATGTTAAATAACATTGATAACATTATTAAGATACATATTATTTATTAATATTACGTGCTCAAGGACAGAATCCTCTAAAACGCCTCAAACGACATATTACGAATGCTACGTAGATTAAAAAAGAACAATATAAAGCCTAATGATCTGAGTACAATAAAAAGAACAACAAAAAGAAAAAAATTAAAGAGATATAAAAAAGAGATATAAGGTTTTAAAGAGATGTAAGATTTTCTTATTGTAGACAAGTTTGAAGTTTTGTGAACAAAGACGAAAATAAAGATCTTGAACTTTACGGCTAAATCTATATCTGTCGAATTCTTGTATAAAAATTTCCGTTCTTTTTTGGTATATCTATTCTGGTTTCAACCATCAGACTAAAGTAAATCTAAGTTACTGTTGAGGTTGTGACGATTGCTGTCTCTCGTCAGAGAGTAATTCTGGGAAAGTCGACTACGAAACCAATGTAAAATATAGAATGCATGATGACACGCAAGCGATTCCAAAGGGATTTCTACCGCTTGTTTTCAATTTTATTTTCATAAGTGTTGTGGTAGTGCAGGTGTTGATGAAATCACATATAATTGACTTTACTTATATATAGCGTGAAATTCATTTGTCACGGTAGCTGTTAACACGAAAGAGTAACAATATTCTATAATAATTTTATAAAAAAATATCAAATTATATCTTTTTATATTTCGAATAATTTTATATATTGCATCATTTTGCGTGCAGCGTGTTAGTGGTAAAATTTTTTCAGATCGGACTGTAATATTTTTTTTCATTTATTTTCAAACAGTTAAAATTGCAATAAAAAATATATGACAAACATTATGAGTTAAAATATATTGATTCAAATATATTTTCCTCGCCTGCAAGCGAAGTGAACAGCAACTTGTAAATGAATAGATGATGGGGAAACATGATAAAAAGGACTATGTTCACATATTTCACTCACCTGTCCATGAACAGCCGTAAAGCTCTACGCGCATACATACTGTGCGCATATGAGAGGTGTAAGGGATAAAACGGATTTTTGTTGCGATTACAGCTGGATCGAAGATTTGTTCCTCCTCCGAATATGGATTGTTATTGCCCACCAAAAGCTGCAACAAAAAAGAACAACACAATTGTTAATACGCCGTATATAGACAAAAATAGTTATGACAAAGAGAAGACAAGAAAAATATGGTAACGTTACCGAGAAAAGCTGCAATTTGTATTCAACAATTTGTATCACTGTTACATATGATATTTTTGCTGAAACGAGGGGTTTTTATGTTATCATGTACACACAATGGAGACGCACGATGAAATAGTTAACTTTAGTCACACCCAGATATTTCTATTCCGGTTGAAAAGCAGGAAAACAACAAGCGCGCATTTCAGCATCTGGTACAAAACCTGTTTTTTACACACTGTACGTATTTTTTTTTTTTTTAGTTTATTATTCAGAGTATCGCGAATTTTTTATACTATACAATTTTCCAAAAGATGGTATTGAAAAAAAAAACACGGTTTTAATTCTATCGCTACACGGACTACGTATATTTTCGAATACTTTAACAGTAGCATTTTTTTTTTCAAAATCTACTCTACTGTTAGTTTTAAAAAAATGTAATTTTTTAAATTTCACATATGGTTTGAGAAATGTCAAAGTAATATCTATAGTTCGGTGTTGTAAGTTGAATTTAAAGAAAAATAATATCTATGATTTGTTCATGACGATGTATGAGAACACATGCAACGCGTAACGGTTGCGTTAGGGATAAGGCTGTCCGATATTCATTGGAACATGTTTACAACACTAAGAACGAATCTCACAGGCCGGAAGCGTCATTTTCCAGATCCGATTAGTAAACAATCGTCCGTCGTGAACCTCCTCTAAATGTAAATGCAAGCGTTAAATCTAGCTTGGAAGCACAGGTCTCCCTTTCCTCTCTTCTCTCTGCGCCATATACACATTCGCGTTCTGCATGTCGTATCGCGTCGCAGAGACGTACATATATATAGGTCGTCGCCATCGACGAACATGAGATTAACATTGAAATACGAACGTCAGGGCGCGTCCGAGGATCACATCAAGTTCGATAGGATCGACCAGGTTGTTTGAGAAACAAAGTCTTAAATTCGACATATACGTATATTAGCACGTATACTGATAGACATGTTAGGGATAATAATATACTGTATCTGCATCCATGTTCGCTTGGAGCTATGTAATTCAGTAGCTATGTCTGTATCCTGTTCTGTTTTGCATTCTGAGCATTTGGACGGATTAGCGGTTCTCATTTCCCGTTATATTCGCGTCGTAAAATTTTATCTGTAATTACAAGCTTATCTCAGCAGCCTCTATAATGATAATACGCGCAACGAATGGATAATATTATTAAATAACATAGTGAACTATAAAGGAGATATTGTCTATGATAATATATCATTTCATCAATCATCGTTAATATTTGTCTTACAGAATTATCTGATTTTTTTCTCCTTTTCTGTGTTACGGTAAGAGATTGACGACTACAGCAAAGGTTTTTTAAACTCAGCTAGTCAGAAGATTGATCTGAACAAATTAATATATTTTTACATCGTACTTTATAAAAGAATAGATTAAACTTGATAACTGTTTTAACGATCATTTATATTAAATTTCATATGCTTCTACTTGAAAAGATTATTGACATCTTATTTTTGTATGCTTTGCAATATTAGGTTAAAACACATAGCGCGAAATACATAGCACTACGAATTTTAAAATTCAGCTTCGTTAAAATAAACAAAATTTAAATTTAAAAAAGTTTTAAAGTTTAAAATCTTTACTTTCAAAAGGTCCCTATGTGAATTTTTGTGAGTTTGATATGTAGAAAACTATGAATCGAGAAATTTTCTTCTCACTTTGTGAGCCTGTCACGTGCCCCTAAAAAAACTTGCGAAAATTTTTGACTTCCTAACGTGAAAGCTTAGTTTTTCTTATAAAATCATTTTTTAAACATGTTTCTAAAATTTTTTGTTACTGAATTATCATAGATTAAATAAAAGGAATATTTTGACTTTGATTGTTTATAACTCTATTAAAAATCATCAAACCGCAATTTAAAAAAACAAATTTAAAAAAGCTGAAACTTTGCTCTATCAAATAGTAAAATAATTGTTAAATTTTTTTAAATGTAGAGATATGATATAAATGAAATAGTAACTCTTGTATCAATATATATATATAT
>NW_012130085.1:2114291-2117535 GCF_000143395.1 Atta cephalotes
CTATACCGAAAACCGAGTGCGGTTCTAAACACCATGCACAAGCGGAGTAGATATGACACAAACGCTAATATGCTCTATACACAGAAACGGACCGTGGCTCGAGCTGGACATCAGCGACCATTGGCCTTTGCTTTGATTTGTGTTACTGGCGGTGCCGCGATTAGAATTTCTAACCAGGAATCTGTTATTTCGCGTTAATCGTATAAAGTACAGTATCTGATGTCCATAGTTGCATAGTAGAGCAAAGGTCAAAACTCAGAATATCCGAGCTAATAGAGTTTAGAGTTACAGAATATAATAGAATATTTCATATATATATTCGTATTTCGATTTTATAATTATTTATTCTTTCTTTATTCATTTTTATATATGCACAGCTTGCGTTCTTTTTTTATCGAAGAATAGGGCAGAGACTACAGATTAATGGAAGTATTATACAAACGTAATAAAAATAGAATATAAATTAGAAAATAAAATAGAACTTCTAAAATTAATTTAAATTTATCTGAATCCAATTCTTACATGCACTATCAAAAAAATGAGCAATACTTAATATTAGTAAAATTGTTGAGATTAATACGTTCATAGAAGATATAGAAAGTAGCAGCTGTAAACGGCCCACGAAGTTGTAAACGGCACGCAAATGGAACGTGCCTCTTCAACGGTGGGCCGCAACGGTGGAATGGAGTTTCCGCTATATCGGCCGTCTCGAAACGACCAACCGCGGATGCATTACAACTGCAACTGCAACGTGCTGGAATACAAGCCAGACCGGGGTCTACGCGATAGGAATAATTAATACACCTATATATAAGGACCGCCACGGGGTAAGAGACGCTTCTACGATATCGTCTCACCGACACATAAAATTGATGTCTACGCTAGCGGCAAGTAGAATCTCCTCCTGAACGCTTTGCCAGAGTCTATAATTTGTCGGCACGATTATAGACATCACCATATCTAAGTGACATTTCTGATAATTTCTATGAATAATTGAGGAATGTATGAATAATATATTTATACTGTAATCTCTATTGATATTATACTCTACTTCCTTTTATATTATATACTTCTATATATTTCCTTTTATTGAGTTGTCCGGAAAGTTCGTGCCGATGTTGAAGGAAAATTGAAACGTAGAAAATTTTAATTTAATAAATGTATACTAAAATTTAAATTTTAGTCAACCCAATATATACATAAAATGATACAGTTTTTAGTCGTCATTAGTCACTAAAATAATTTTAAAATAATAGAAAAATATATCTTAGGTTGCATATTTTCTGTATAAATTGAGTTAAAAATGGCACTGTTAAAAATTTCCTTTATTTGCTTGTTTATCGTGGAAAATGATTTTCGTATTTTTCGCGAAAAATTGCTGACCATATCGAAATACGCTTTTAATAACTGTTGCGATTTTGTTCACATATGGCGATTATTACATATAATCGAAGATAAAAATTGCGCGGTGTTGTGACGCTTATTGTCGAAACCCCAAAAGTACTTCATTCGTAATACCGAATAATGCGATTGTAAAGTGACAGCTGTAAAAAATGTTAACAGCCGATGTAGGAATTTTACGGGATTTCACGTCGTTACGATTATACATATATGTATATTAAATTCCACGAGTGCTTTTTAATTTCTGTACATTTCGGTGTTAAAATTCGCATCATATTACGATACACTATATGGACTTTAATGGTGTTTTTTTTTTATATTCGTACAATTAATGTTATCGATTTCGTTTATATCGTGGGACAGTTGACCTCGTTTCGCTTCAATAATAAAAAGACTCGCACCTTATCCTGAAATCTCCTTCCATTATAAGCACAAAGAAATAGTTCTCAGGAGAGAAACCTGAGAAGGTTAGTGGGTCGATCGAACGTATTTCGGTGCAAGACAACGAAAGAAGGATAGTTATGTTACCCTTGCGCGTTTATGGCCACCTTGCCTCAAGCCGCTTGTGATTGCTTTGTTTTAAACCCGACCGTTCCACGTACTTTAAAACAATTATAGGTATACTTTGCGACCAACAATCTCTTAAAAGTATAATTTCCCACATAAATGAAATTTTTTCCATCTACTTCCGCAGTTTTTAACATGCGTCGTAATCACTCCACGCAATCGTCGCAATTTTCTCTGACTATTAGAAAAATTACTCTGGTAAAATAACAGAAATGTCAATTATATTATTATATTTCAAGTTTTCGAAAAGTAATATCACGATAATTTTATCTATTTATCTTAAATAATACACAACTTTATACATAATTAGGGTATATTTGTAATTATATCATGTTACTTTCAATTTTAATACATTATTATTGATCTTGAAACTTGATATAGAATTACTATTAGAATCAATGATGATGAACTAACTTAAGATAAGGCTTTCATTAACTTGCCGAGGTCAGAAGGTCGAAGGCAGGTAACTCGGGCAGATGGATCGTTTTGCGGAGGCGAAAAAGCGAAACGAGCTTACGCCGCGCGTCCTATTTCCGTTCGCCCGACGTGTAGGCAATTACTTCCCCAGGGCGCCCTCGTGGAAAGAAGACCGCCTCTAATCTGTTTGCGGCCGAAACCAGGCTTTCTGTATTCTTCTAATGAAGACTGTTTCATTTTAACGCCTTTAATTCTACAAAGAATCGTATTTTGTGCCGCTTCATTAATATCAATATATGACGTCATTCCTATTGTTTCCGCACATTCATTTTCTTCGTAATATTGAAACGTGGATTTTTATTTGTAATCAATCTGACTAGATCAGATGCTTGAATTATTAGATAAATATATTTTCTTTCAGTAACCGCTGGAAGTCTCATTAATTATATAGAATTACTATGACTTGCAACATGGCGGCGACGCATGCCCCGCATTCTAATCTGTCTGTAGCTGACATTAGATTCTCTAATACTCTACTAACGAACAAGTGTTTAATTGTAACATCCCTAATTTAAGCAGGAAGGAACCCTTCCCTGCCGGTTAATGCTAATTAATTTAATGTCAATTAAAATAGGATCTTCTCTACTAAGCGTTACTCTGACTGCACTACTAAAATACGATTTAGTGGAAATGGTCTAATAAAATTAACATTATTACACATAGTATACAAATTATGTAGGCATAATTATAGTAACATTGTACACATCCGAGAAACTGGGGACTATGTAACTAATCCGTCCATGAGTGAACAAAATTGGCAGAGCCAATTTCTCTTTCTTTTCTTCTCTCTCTCTCTCTC
>NW_012130085.1:2117555-2119626 GCF_000143395.1 Atta cephalotes
ACTTCTTTCTTTTCTTTCTTCTCTCTCTCTCTCTCTCTCTCTCTCTCTCTCTCTCTCGTGTAAGCGAATGCTTCAACCAGTATAAAATCGAGGAAACAAATCCCCTAAATAATAAGAAGAAGGAGACTCGACCCTTTTCGTGTGCCAGTCTGAGTGCTCTCATCCGGATTGAAACGCTCTTCTATCGAGATCGGATTTCTAACGAGGCTAGTAAAGAGAGAGGGACAGAGGAAAAGAGATTGGTACTGTATAAAGAGAAAGAGAATACGTACAATGTAACCGTGAAAGTTGTCGCCAGTTCATGCGGTAATCCGCTAATAGCATGTCCGCGTACAACTGTATGCATCGATAATCCATAATCCACCGATACTAGGTAGAACCGATGTGCATATGTCCACATAGTGAAGAATATATGTTTTATCTGCACATATTTATGCTATACCTGCGCGGATTAAGAGCAGTTTTATGGCGACCTTCCATCTACGGCTATCGATTATTGAATTTCCATGAAAAATGGCAAAGAGAAGCGAACCAGATAGATATGTATACATGTAAGAGTTTTCTACGTGTAATCGTATTCTTTAATTCTAATTTGAACTGAAACAACCAAACGGCATTTTCTTTCTGTTTGAGGAATATGGTTGATGTTTCGCAAGTCCAGCAGAAAAATAGAACGGTGGCTGTTCTGTTTCGCTTGAACGGTTTTTCTTCTTGATTTGTCTGACTAGGAACTGGACTTTCGCTACTGACAACGTTAAGAATCAAACTTTTCGTTTTCAGATAGAGTTACTAAAGTTTGGACTTCAAACGTACACGTGACCAAATAATAAATTACACAATGTTGCTATTTCCTACAGTTCCTACGCCATAATATGTTTAAATTTGGTACAATATAATTAGCTGTAAGCACGAGTTGTTTTAAGTTCTTAAAATTTATTAGATCCAGGACATTGTTTACAGAACAAGCTCCGCTTTGTTCCGCTGAAATTGTTCTCTGTAAAAATTTTAATAACGTAGTGATATCAAAATTCGCTGTGTCACTGATTCAGCCAGTGGTTATATAATGAGGACGGTTCTTAACTATTTCTTTTTTTTTCGTTTATTTTTTTAATACTGTACATCCAAGCAATTTTACCGTGCGCGAATATTCACGGTAATGACCACCACGTAATGACTGGGGAACTAAACAGTATTTCGTAATGGTGCTCGCCATATTGCAATTTGAATTTCGCTGAAATCGGTAAAAAAAAGAGGTGCCGGGTGCCGCGGAATGAATATGTTAATTGGCTCTGGAATTGGCTGTCCCTGTCGGTGATTGATTAAAATTCGATACGTCGTGACGCCGCCGCGTTGGTCGACCGAACGATGGACGAGAGGGTGAAGAGAGGGTGAAAGGGCGGCGAACACGACCGGGTGGGAAGGGAGAGTTAGCATGACTGCAACGAACCGGCCGTTCAGAGAAGTTACTTTGCGGATAAACGAGATTGAAATTTCGATGGAAATTACCGCCGATACTTGTGGACTTAAGCGAACTGTCACCAAGTCAAACAGCAGTGACGACTTGTCGATTACGTCAGGGGGTGTGTCATCATCTAACATGCCAGACTAAAAGAAATGGAAAAACGTTTTCGGTGTTCGCGTCTTAGTTCACTTTCTGGTATCCCGCGTCTTGAATTGCTCAAAAAGTCGACTATAGAATTGCGCAAGGATAGAAGGTATTCAAGAGGCAGAAACACAACGGATGGTTATTTAAATATTATTACATTTTTTATAAAAGTTATAAATAACAGTATTTCTCAATTATTTTTTAAATATTAAAAAAATTTGAGTTAATTATTTAGTTAAATAAATAAATTATAATTAATTTATTTAAACAATTTTTTTACATAATAAATTAGTCGATTAAATATGATTTCATATTTGTTCATATTTCAAGGATTTACGTTGCAAATGTTACAAACGTTGTTAAGTTTTCAATAATTTTAGCTGTATTCGCTTTAAAATTTATATATATATATATATATATATATATATATATATATATATGTGTATATATATATATATATATATA
>NW_012130085.1:2121592-2126278 GCF_000143395.1 Atta cephalotes
ATTTCGCATAGCAATGCGGATGTAGAATTCTGCTGTGCAATAAATCTTATGTATAGGATTTATCGTGCATCTCTGCGAATATTATCGTTGAGAGAAACTACCGAGTCTTGTTTCTTGTATGCGTCATCAACATTTCGCTGAAATCCACAAGGCTCGAATATAGAGCGTTGCCTAATTCGCGATATAATAGAAAGAAATATGTAATTTGTAAAAATAAATGTAGAACATTTTTTTTAGATTATTATTTTTGGAAGATAGAATATTATTCTTCGAAAATTATTTTTTGTCTTTTAAAATTTAAAAAAGCTTAATAACTGTTCTTATGTAAGAAACTATTTACAAATTAAAAAATTTGTTTAATTTTGGGCTTTGTACAGTTAATTTAAAAACAGGATTTAAAAACGAAATATTGGCACTGTTTCAATCCTAAAAAGTATCAAAAATGTAATTTCTATAAAAGATAAACTGGATAACACAAAAGATGAAAAAAATGTGAGAAAAAATATAATTCTAGCGTGAAAGAATAAACAAATTCATTTAGCTCTGCCGCGACAGGTAGGTATGTTCAAGAGCCGCAGCGAGGACTGCTCGTATTACAGGGAAGACGTATACGAGTTACCGTGGGTGTACCTCTCTCACAAAGCCTCGTCCGTGCCGGTGTGTCGGCGTTAATGAAACACGTCCACCGTTGGCAATTGTCCCGCCGCAGGCACGACAGCGGCCGTCCGAACGTAAAAGGGAGAGGCGCTAGCTGGCTGGATGCTGTATTCCGCTCCGTTTCCATCAGGTTGCATCTAGCAGCCCGAGGTCCGGCTACTCTCCAGCGTTTCGTGAATTTAGATGAGCCCGGCCTGTCCGGCTTAATTCGCGTGCACCTCATAAGAAGCGAGTCATAATCTCCCTCTCGCACACACGCGCTCTTTATTTTTGTTCCGTTATTGGAGTAACGTCGCAGCCGGTGACCGTCGCCCGCTTTTTTCGGTGTAAAAATGTAACTGGTTCGTTGCACGCGTCAGCTTGGCGAACGTAAAAATATATCACGTTTCTATATTTCAGACTTTCTGTAATATTCATCGTATTTATTGTCCTATGTTCGCGCAATCGTACAAGTACGAATAATTGTTGCAGATTATGTGCAGACACAAATCATACAGTTTTGGTCTTTAAATTTTTGTAAAGATTATACGATAATTAGACAACATCAGATGTGTGTACCATTACATAATACACTTTTATTCGCTTTTTGTTTATTAGAGCGTACGACACACTTTCAAAGGGTTTTCTAATTGTCACATACAATTTCTGCATTAGTTCTACTTGAGCTTCACTAATAAAACGAGCAAATGCGTCGTCGGTACCAGAAAACCCTCTTTCGCGTTACGTGTTTTGTCTGAGACGTAGGAACGACGACTATGCTGCTGTAGAAAAACGCCTGCGGAGAGCTCGGGTCACGTACAATAGCGCGATAGCGTAGTCGCTCTCTTCCCATTTTCTGTCTTTCTTTTTCTTCCCATCACGCGTTCACGCTCATCCTCTTTCGTTTCCTCATTCAAGTCTCGACTGTTCGTTTTCCCCACCCGTATTCAAAGTGTAAGAGCAAAAGGAAGAAGCGCATGCACAAAGATCACATGCCGCCCAGATTGAGGCTGCAGGGTAAACGTTCCTGTTCCCTCTATTTTGCTTCTGAGCGTTTTGTCTCTCCTCCGCCTTCGGATCTCCGGTTTGCTCTCTCGCTTTGAGCGAATCTGCGTGAAAATGAGAAGAACGTCTAGTACGAGCCACACTGGAAGGAGGACGAAAAGGAAATATATTGAATGTGTGTTATGCGTGCACGTGCATATGATGTGGACAAGTGTCTAGGTGAGACAGACAGAGAGAAAGAGAGAGAGAGAGAGAGAGGAAGGGGGGAGAGAGAGAGAGAGAGATTAGTGAGAGATAACCATGGCGTGAATATCAGAGTCCTTCTGATGACGGCGAGGTCGAATAACGAGGCTTCGCCATCTACGATAGGACACGATTTGAAGTTGAAAATTAGTTCCGCGTCACTGAGCTTTTCCTGCGAGGCCAGACGACGATCCTCTGACGAGTACCGGAAGTGAGTTATGATAGTCTATCGAAGTAAGTTCGTTACCGATGAGATTCTTGATTTTCTATTTATCCAGAGACCGTAAGGCAGCTAGGTAATAAGTCTCCCGTAGCCGTTGCTTCTCTTTCCCGGACGAAATTAGTTCTTGAAGGAAATATATTGCGGATGCCGAGGTAAATACTGAAAAATCCTGGCGCTTCAGGTAATCTTTTTTCTATTACGACCAGCAATTTGCGACGGGGCACGATAAATTCGCGTGAGCGAGTGAATTTTAACACTTATACGTGGTAATATCATAATGCGGGCATTGAATAATGTTCACGGAAAGATAGAGTGTTGGACGATGAAGCGCTCGCGCGCGAAAATTCAAGATGATTACGACAAAAGCAAATAAACGACGTTTATAAAAAAATCATAAAATCATGAAAGAATCAACATAATTAGAAATGAGATTTGGATCTTACTAGAAATGGAAGAAAGAACTAACAGTGGATTTTACTGAAGACAGGAAACTGTAACTAAGTGCGTTTTAATGCGTTTTCTCACTTGATCGTAAAATTCGTTCAATTCATGTTATTATATATTAATATAAATATACGTTTATACGTGTGTACTTTCATTAGCAATGGAATAAAAATGTAATAGTGAGAAACCAGGACAGTGGAGAATGCGGATCTATCGATAGTATTTGAAAAATGAATCGCGCTCGTTACAATTGATTATGACTTACCGCGCCGTTTCGGTAAGCGGAATAAATGCACTCGCTTTATTGTACATCCATTAAAATTCCATTTACCAATGGCAGCTTATGGTTCATAGGATAATAGCTGCAGCAGCACTCGATGTCCAATAGAATAGCTTTAACTACCGATTTACCGTCTTCAATTATGCTGTTTGATCGATTTAATATGAAATTTCTTCTGCCTTTGTGACTAATTCCCAAGTCATTTTATCAAAATTCTTAGAGATATAAGAATATATATTACAACTATTATATTATACAATTGTTTCCATTTGGCAAGTTTTGTTACATAAATTCGTGTGACTATCACAATATTGTTTTATCGGTATTTCTTCTTGCGTATTTTTATCATAGAGCACAATGAAGATTGAACATACTGTATCTATATTTCTCAATTATCTATATCTACATTACTTCAATAATTTTTGTGAGAAATATACGTTTTTTATGGAAAACAAAAACCAAAACCGTTCACGAAATGTACTTATCTAATATCAATTTAAGATTACGTCGATAGAATCTGCGTAGTTTCGTCGCCACAAGCAAATCGCTTAACCGCCGTGATGTATTTTGACAGGCTAATGGATATCGCGTACGGATTATCATGCTAAAGAGACGTTAATTAACACGTCGCATCCAGTAATGGCCGTTCAACCGGGACAGAGGTTCTCATATATGCAATGCCCGTATCATGTACAGCATTTTGAAGAGATAAAAGGAGAACGGAAATTAACATCAATACTGTGAATATCGATGAAATAAGTCTTATATCTTCGCAAATGTAGTACGTTTGACAGAGATAATTAAATATGATGATTATAGGTACACAATGCAAATGTTATGAGAATAAAATAATTAAGATATATTTTATGTATAAAATTTTTATATTTTTTATTATTAATTTTTTATTATTAATAAAATAGTTTACATATTGATTTTTTAATTATTTGAGATTTGTCAATCAATTGTTATCTTTAATTAGGTTAATACATATAATAGAAAAAATAACATTAAGAATACATAAAGACAGTTCTCTCCATAAAAGATTGTAATGTCCAAGATAATTAAAATAATTATACAAGAAATTCAAACTGATTGCTAAAATATCAAAACTTTTTACAGCATTGCTCATCATACTTGAGATTTCAAAATTATTTTAATTTAAATACTTAAGTAAAATTGTACACGGAAAGAACAATTTTGCTGAAGTATCTAAATCAAAATAATTTTAGAAATCTCAAATATGATGAACAGTGTATAAAAAGTTTTAACGTTTTAGCAATTAATTTGAATTTCTTATGTAATTATTTTAATTCAACAAATGTCCTACATAATTATTTTAATCCAAAATTAATCCTAAAATTATTTTCAGATCTGTATCTAGCTAAATCTTTAGATACTTCAGCAAAATCAAATCTTTCCATGTAGAATACTTTGAGAGTCTGTTAGGTTAGATATATCATCTTTCTACTTGATGTAGTTGTTAAAATAGAATTTCAAATTTGTGCTTTTATTTAATTAGTGCATTAATAGAAGTTTAAAGTTGATATTCAAGACATATTCTAGAAAATCGTTTTATGACATTATTCTATAATCAAAATTTATAAAAGTATGGTGAAATAGTACTAGATAAATATAGGAATCATTTTATGTTTTTCGTGATTTTATGTTTATCCATCGGATTAAAATCAGATGGCAGTAGCTGTATCAATTCGTAACTTACTATGCTGAATAAGCCAGAAGGGGGAATTTGAATTAAGTTCAGGAAATCGAGTCGCATCGTGGAGTCTCCTAATTTCCCCCTCGACATATGTAGCATATATATATATATATATATATATATATATATATAGTACAC
>NW_012130085.1:2127272-2129200 GCF_000143395.1 Atta cephalotes
ATACATATAACATATATTTTCCATTTGGATATCACTTTTATATTTATATCACATTTCGATTATCGTGGATTTATTATGTGGATGACATAATTAATGAATTTTCCATCCTAGTTTCTTTTCAAGATCAACAGCCGCCTGCGTGTAAATTAATGACGCGGCGATTGATTTATGGCGATCTTTGAATCTAAACACGCTACCGCGTGAATCAATACCTCATCGAGGTATTGATTATGAATAACTTATTTTGCAACGAAGCTTTTATCATGATAGCAGTTTCTTGTGGACAGAAGAAAATGGAAGTAATTTTTTCAGGGCTATTGGAGTTCGCGGAAGAGAGTAGGGAAGAGACTGGTTAATAGATTCTGGGAAGAGAAATTGTAATCATAACAAATGTATGTACAATTTTAAGAAAAAATAAAGCATTAAGAATTACAATAAAGAATCTATAGTTATAACTTCATATCAATTTCGATGTTCAATTGAAACTTTGTGCTATAATATAATAGTTTATTTTGAGATATATTTATGAAGATGAGATTTAAAAAGAGAATTTATTAAGAATATTCAATATATATAAAAAGAGTAATATATATTAGATGTAGTAAAAAGAATTCCATTATTTTTCCGTTCAATTTCATGCAAAAATAATGAATTTCTTTTTACTACACCTAATAAATAGAAATATATATAGAAATATATATTTGAACTTTATTGATTCAAGTAGAATTAATAATCAAAGTGAACAAATCTGCAAGTAGTTATTCTATAGATAAATAATCAATTTTTTCCCAAATATATTTCTGCAAATTAAATTACACTTGAGACTTCTGTTGTTTCCACTCGTGTGGCATACTTACGCGTATCATACTCTATAAATCTGAACCAGTGGATAGTTACTAATTACTCAGTGGCATTGGATAATCGGTGAAATCCAACTAAAAAAGGAAAAATGTTTGAGCATTATATAATTAAAATACTGATATTTGTACATTAATTTCAATACCACATCTTCCAGTATCATACTCGTTGAATTTCTCTATTAAAACAAGATATTAGATCACAATAAAGATTAACTAGGTTAGAGATCTCACATTTCAGTCACTGATTACCAGTGGCATACTTTGCACTGATATCAGTGATTATCCACTAATTCAGATTTAGAGAGTATGTATACTACAAGATTCTGTATACAAATTGATAATCTTACTTTACATAATAAAATTGGATAAAAAATAAACGTTGAAAGTGATCGATTATTAAATTTGCAACATAATCTATGGAGTACGCAGAAGTTGTCGGAAGCGTAAGGTGTATTCTGCCAAGCACCTTAATTCCCAATTCTCTGAATTTTCAAAGCTAGTTGTTCTGACAATGAATCCGCTAAATTAAATTCCGGAAATATATCTTTCGTCAAGAATTTCGTGAGGCGTATTGGCTCGCTAATTAAATCTTAAAACGAAACTCCGCGCGAGTACGAAGATGAAGTTTATAAGAGACCGATGCGTTATTATCAGGTGTTATTTCCGACACGAGCTTGTCACAAGCACACATCCTAGAAATCTATTGAAATACATATATCTACGTACACGGTTGTGTCACAAAGGGAGAGAGAATCTCCATGGAAATATTTCAGCTGGTTCAGTCATGGAGGACTGCAATACATATAGGCGGTATGCCCGCATGTAAACAATAGACCAAGCGAAATCCACTGAAAGCATTTGCGGTTAATTAGGCAGCAATACTGTTAACAATGTCCTGGCTTCAGCAAGGCTCTCCGTAACCTTGCGTAGCAATCCATCGCAATCCGTAGTTATGCGGCTCGATGAACACAAGATTTCGTTTAAATAAAGTCACTCTATATACACACACACACACACACACACACACACACACACATATATATATATATATATATATATATATATATA
>NW_012130085.1:2129220-2148588 GCF_000143395.1 Atta cephalotes
CTACTACTACTATACACACACACACACACACACACACACACACACACATATATATATATATATATATATATATATATATACATACTGGTGTTCTCGCATTCAATTTCATGAAGAAGACGGTATTTATTTGACGTCCGTTCGCAATTGTGAATGAGATTATGATAAAGATAAAAGGGATATAGAAATTGAGAATTTCCACAACAGTGCTGATTGTCATAAATGCATGCGTACAATTAAATAGAGCGGATTGTTTTACAATACAATGCGTAAGTCATTTGCTCTGAATCACGGTTGATTTATCGAAATTTCTATTTATCGTTATCTGCCCGGTTACACATCGATAATAATCGTTTTCTCCTCTCTTCACGTTTATTCGTGGTCTGTATTTTCTATTTATCTCAATTCATGATAAAATTCAAATCAAATGTGATTCAATTTCTGAGATAAAATAAGCTGAATTCCGTTAATTTTAGATATTAATATTTTATTATTATAGTATTTTATTATTAATATCTAATAACAATACAAATTTTTTTATTCTAATTTTCGAATTCTGTTTTATTGAAAATATTTGAAAATTCAAAAATATAAATTATTTCAGAGGTTTTGTAATAAGATCGTTTTTGTTATTTCATTATTTCAAGAAGTGACTTTTGGTGTAATAGGTACAATATTGACGATGTTACAGTACTTCTGCCCGTTAATTGCATCATCAATGTTTCGAACGAACCATCAGATGTTCCGTAAGTTGGACGTAAAAATAAAAGAAAGAGGCGTACCGGGAGTCGTAAAAATTCTCTTACGTGTCTTCTTCGAACCTGAAGGATTCATAGCGTAGAAATATAAGACTGCCCGTTGTTAAACCAAGAAACGTAAACGTACGTTCAGAATGCATTACTTAGAGAAAGTATTTAATCAAAAACCTCTCATGGAAAGAGATTTTTGTGAAAGTGATAATGTTACGTAACGAATTTGCTAGGAATACTGGAAAATTTTGCGATTATAATTCACGGTTTATTGTCTCGCAATAATTAATTTGGATCATTAAACATCTATATGATTAAAACAGCTTATTGCAACTTTTACAATTTAAGGAAGACAACTAAAAATATGATAATACCATCAATTTTAGTTTAAACTAATTAAAATTAACAATATTATAATAGTCATTTTTTTCAGAAAATAAATTATTCTATCTATATAAAAAATATAATACTCGATATTATAAATATAACACCGAACTTTTTATAGTTAAACTATAAGATGTAAAATAAAATATAACAATATTGGAACTATTAATAACACTAGATCCTCACTATAAATATTCCTATATCTCACTATAAGTTCGAAGGATTTAATTGAAAAAACAATATAGATTCGATGTGGCATACCGATGAGCTTTTTCCTAAAATAGATGGAGAGTGCGATCTTAATAGGAAGCCAATAGTCTCCTCAGTGCAATTTACGGCAGCCAACCGACAAGCCATCCTATAGTATAAGACTTTAAAGTGGTCTTCTCGAGAAATGTACGAGAGGTAAGAGAGCTTGGCCCACGGGCCGACCAGAAGCATTACGCCGCCTCATCAGTCGAAAGATGCATTAGCATTGCTAATGACCCGCGATCGTTACCGCCACACGCCGCAGCTACTATCCACGCTGCTTTGCGCGCAACGTGTTTGTTATTTGGAAGTGGGCCACGGTGAACTAGAGAGAGAAACAAGACTTCTAAAGAGGGTGAGAGAAATGAAAGGCCAGCGTTCCTGTTACCAGCAATAATTTTCGTATGACAATATCTTGCAACGTCACATAGATATGCATCCAGTGTTTCATTTGACTAAAACACTAACGAATACATCATTCAGCTCGGCCAACTATAGAACAGAATTTCCCGTTGCCTTTTACGCGAAATTCCCATGGCTATTAACAAATTGATGCGTCAACCATTCCCGTTCTCTCTCGTTTTTGTGGATTTCAAGCGCTTCTTGCGAAATATCTTCCGTAATTCTGTAAAATGCCCGCGCGTAATCCATTCAATTAAGGTTATTGTTTTATCATGATAAATACGATAGAAAATTTACAGTGAAATGAGCGATTCCCAGTTATTAATCGTGAAGAAATATACCGCGTACGTTTGCAAATTTGATATAATGTGTACGTACAGTAAATATTGAATCACAGAGATATTACAGAGCTGAATTACTTACGATCAATAAAACCATTTTGTAATTTGCACATCCCTTTGTACGCGTTCTCATTTATAATTTTTCGCGATGATGAAATCGATCGTTATTTCGAACACGTTTACGAACGTATGCATATTGTATCCCACAACAGCAACAGTCTGATTTCACTTGGAAAACCTGGAATTTTCCAGCCGCAATAAAATATTGCGCCGATCACCTTCTATCTCTTCTTTAAAGGCATATTTATATTCAGGGCGCGCACGAGTCTGCTTGCTTTCTTCTATTATCTTCCAGCGTGCCCAGCTTTAGAACCCCCTCGTCTCACCTCTGGATAGCTGGTAAAAAGTAATTAAATTTTCCCGTGATGTGGTGATTTTGATGATAATTGTTATTATATTTTTTAAAAGATAGTGAAGAGCAACGAAAACGAATAAAATAGTACAGGCCGCACGCATTGCGCGACATTTTACGACCGTTTCGAGGCTAATCCCCGCGCTAATTAGACATGAAATGAGCAAGTTACGTCACCCAGCGAAAGACAAAAACACCCGTTATGCGAGCGACACAGGCTATTCTAGAAACAAATGCTCCACACGTATTACAGAAATCCAGCTTTGAAAATATGTCACTGGTAGGTGATGATAGGCATGCTTTCAGAGATAAAAGATTAGAAGATATGAGCAGATACTCGTTGAATATTTGTTTTTTTCTTTTATCATTATATACTACTTTGTTCTCAAGAGAATAGCTTCAAAGAGATGATAATAGCAGATTATATAATGAAATAGCTTCACCGCATGATAATAATATAGTGAAAGATATCAATCTTCAAATTAATACAAATGTTAATTTGAAAATTGATATCTTTCACTATATTATTATACATTCGATATACAATCTAAGTAGACTTAATGAAAAAAAAATATAATTGTAGCTTCTCATTCTTTGTATTTATTATCGCGCGAGATACGATCATTTTTACTCGAGTTAATGTGCGTTCTAAAAATGTATATATATTTTACTTTCTATATATTTTGAACACAATTTATCTTAAACTTTAATTTCACGCTTTTTCTCACATTGTACCAATTAATCGTTATCGAAAATTGAGATTAAGCAAATTTTATCATTTAAGAAAATTATCTTTGTTATCTTTGTTGTAAAAGTATTCTTGCAGATCAAAATAGTTTCACAATGTAATTAGAATTATAAAAATAAAAAATATCCATTTTGAAATTAGTATTTGTATTATCATTCGATAATTTAGCGGACACAATAAAAACAAGTAATTGTAGTTGCTTATTTACTTTTACTTACTGATATGAAATACAATAATGTTATATTTGCGTTTGAACATGTTCTATAAATTATATTTATATAATGTGTGTTTTTTATATGTATACTTTCTACACTATAAATAATTAAATTTTCACGCTTCCTTTACATTGCATCATCCAATCTATTATCTGTTATTTAAGATAAAATAAATTTATCAGTTAAGAAAATGTCGTTTTCGCATTGTGAAAGTATTCTTACAGATCGAACTCTAACCTTATATGTATCCTCGGAAACGGGTTCACAGGAGACTTGGTCCTCACGGTTCATTCGCTTGATCGAGCTTTACAGATAACGTGAAGGACTATCATGGACTGCATCTGCAGTGAGTGCACATAGACATGCTCTACCATCGCGGGTTACACCGTGCCGATGTGAGAAGAA
The DNA here is from genome assembly GCF_000143395.1 of Atta cephalotes. Lineage (NCBI taxonomy): Eukaryota > Metazoa > Arthropoda > Insecta > Hymenoptera > Formicidae > Atta > Atta cephalotes. The sequence goes on from NW_012130085.1 coordinate 2,133,123, forward strand.
ACGACGCATATTCGCGCATTCGATCACACACTTACACACATACACATACAGAGGCATTATTCTACCTATCTTTCGAGCTTGCGGGCATTGTTATCGAATATGCCGGGAATGCTGCTGCCGAATATGCCATCAGCCAAATGATCCGTGAAAATTCCAGCTGGCCTGTCCGATTTTACACGGGTGCAAACTTTTTCCTTTTTCTGTACGCGCAACGATCGAACGGACAGCACCATCGTGGAAAGAACGGGGGATGGATAGGGGTGAGATGGTACCATACGAGTTGGGAATGTCGAGCCATCGATATTAAAACGTTCCCGAATCACTGTAACATTCGAGAGTGGTGCGCGGAATCGTGCTGTGTTATTATTTCGAGCCAGGGAAGATAACCAATCTTGAACGCAAAAGCTCATAATGAACGCATCGAGGAATTTTATGAACGATATGCTGCTCGCAAGCAGATCTCTAAGTTTACATGGGATTAGACTTGCGTTAGTTGATTTATTGCGATTTTACAAACGTGCTAAAAAAAGATTTTGCAACTATTTTGCAACTAATGATATTTTGTTGCTGGAAAATATACAACAATAAAAAGCTAATTTTTTTTAATGAAAACGACCAAGCGTGCGATAGCTCAAAATTTGTTTAATTGTCGCATTTAATTTAATTTGCGACTTGATCTTAAAGAAGCGTCTGTATTTGATTTTACAATCAATAAGCTTTATTGTATATAATTTAATTAAAAAGTGAATATATAATTCCGAGGCAAAATTATATCACTTAAAAGGCTTCTCTGATTTCAATTACCTCAATCTATTCTGAATTTCTTGAAACTATAAGCTTCATTAAAATTTTCCAATTAAAAGTAACAGTTAAATTAAGATACTTTGTATTTTTTGATTAAAATAATCTGAATTAATATTCCAACGCAATTGCTTTGTGCGCCATCCGTTCTGAGAACTTTTCCGCCATTTGTTTTTTCCAACAACAATGTAATATTAAACTAAATGTGATATGTCAATTATATATCGTGTTTATAACATAAATTTAAATCATTCTAATACTTATATATAAAATATCTGCCGCCTAATAATAAAAAAATATTTGATAAATGTTAACGATATGTATAAAGTCATCATCCAAATTTAGTAGTAGTTACATTATGAATTATTAGCTTCTATCTTCTCTCATGGTCTCCATCTTTACTATGATTTTCCATTAATTTAAGATTTTCTCTTCTTTTTTTTGCCTTTCATAAAAGCTACTGTATGCATGTTAGCTACAATGACACCGATCGAAGATCTTTTTTCACAGTCTGGCATCAAGAGCGATAACTGAGATAAAGTGATACTGGCATATACATTTATAATACCGCAGCATCACCTTATCTCGTCGCCCTTGCTTAAGGCGAGCAAATAGGAGGGAAAGTCAGGACACATCCGGGTCGATCCCATGGGACGCCTTCGAGGAGTCAAACTCAATCTGCAAATGGTACAATCTCATTTTCGACGCTTCGACGGCGTTTGATCACTCTCCTTTAAAGCTGATCCATAATGTGCCTCGTATATTTCTCTTTACGATCAAAATAATGTAAGACGATGTGTTTCATTGTCGTGTTAAACACTCACTTCAGATGAATATTATTCACAGCTCGGGGATAAAGGTAGGTCGTGAGAGGATCATATAAGTTATATGACGACAATCAACATTTGAATTTTCTCTTGAGATAATTAAAACGTTTTCGACCACTAAAATACAGTATTATTTCGTAACATTCTTCACATACGAGATAAGAATTGTTATTACAGAGAATAGAATGGTTAGTGTATATTTTCATATATGATTTCTACGTATAATCGGATAGAATTGAGGATTATATTGATTCTTTTTGTTTAATATTGGTAATTTTTTATATTTTGCCAATCTCAGCCGTGAATGATTCAAATATTATAAATTGCGTAAGTAGTAATAATTTAATCAATTCTTCAATTTTATCGCAAGGAAGAATAAGGGAATATTAATATCCACAACAATTTAGAAACTTTTCTACAAAACCTACGGCATCGTCCAGAATAACGATGAAAATTGTCTGGACGATCATATTTCAGCGCCGACAGCCCGCACAATTCGCCGTCGACTCGACCGGAAACTATCTCGGGCGAATATTTGTCTCGCGGGTCATGTTAAGCGACCCAACGTTTTTTGTCGAGCTGCACTGACAGAATTCGGCGTTGTCAACGAATCTAAAACTTCGAGTCATGTAGTGAATGTATCGATATCCAGCGTGGCGCTCGGCGATCGTTAGAGAGAGAGAGTTTCGTGATTTTTCGAAACAACGAGAACTGAAAAGTTCCTCTAACAGTGGCAGTGCATGTACAGATATGAAAAATCGAGTTGCTAACGAATAAACGTACCTATATTTTTATATTTTGACCAGCATTGTTTTAACAAATGTCATCATATATGTACATCTGATCAATACCTCTTAATAACTATTATCGGAAAATAAATATACGGAAATAAAAATACGTTTTCTCGCGATATTGAAACGTGTATTCCAGAAATTACATTTTCGAAAAAAAATTGTATGTGCAACTAATCTATTTATGATATAAGTGTATTGTATTAATCAAATACAATGTTTTTGAAAGATATGTTTTTTTTTAAGCCGTTTCTGTTGTTATGTCATACGATTCTTTTTTAGCAACACGAAATGATACATTTTTAACGAATAACAATTTCAAAGTTATCAAATTTGTAGCTGCAAAAGCTTAAAGTCTATGACAAGCACGATGTTTCTCTTGCATTTTGATAAATTATTAGAAATTTTGCGTTCTTTATTGTGCTTGTATGTTAGTAATTTACTAAAACGCAAATAATCCAGCAGGAAAACAAGCATCATGTGTCGTAAATCTTGTTCCGAAGAAGAAAGTTGCGCAGAATGTATGAATTGTATCTATTTGTAAGGATATTTTCAGGAAATCGTGAGGATTTCTTAGCATCATGTTATTGCTAGATAGAGTTCAGTTTCAATAAAATGTAGTTTTTCTTTAATACACGATTGATCATTCGTATATTTCTATTTTTAAATACTAAAAACACACTAGGTTAAATAATGATTTCTATTTTCTATTTCTCTTTCCTTTTTTTAATACAATTTTACAAATATTTTCTAAAAACGTTAAAGTATATGTAAGAATCATTTAATAATTATTACATACGTGTAAAAAGTGATGAAAAATAACCCCAGATATATGAACAACTTACGTATGCAAAGAATCAGAAAATCATCGTGTGTACTAATTTTTATATGGGATTTTACACTGAGTCAGGCTGGCTGCCATAGTTCAAGTGCAGTACCGCACAGTACTCGCACAATATTGGCAAACTACTGGTCCAGTATTGGCTAAGTATTGGATGATAACTTGAACCCAGTATACTGGCAGATACTGGCTCAGTTATTTTAGCTAATAATTTGTCAGTGATGGCCCAGTACTGATTGACAGACCTTTGCGGTCATTTGACAGTCGTTGACTAAGTGTTGGTTTCGTTATAATTGCTGGCGATTCTATATATGAGAAGAGTTAATATCACAATTAATGGTACTGAATGTTAAAAATATAAATTTTTTTATATCATGGTGAAAAGTACGAATTGCTTCATCTAGTGCAGAATATTTCGCATGATCTTTTAACTACCTTTTCCCTCAGAGAAAAATAAATAAGCATGTTATACGTAGCAAGCGATCGGAAAATGTGCATTTGTGCGCCGATGTTCGTGAAAGTTGATAGGAAAATTTGAATATACTTGTCGAATCAAGCGCGCCCGTGAAAATTTGAAAGGTGAGTCACGCCCGCATCAATGACGATTTCATGGGCGAATCTCCGCAATCGTTAACGGAGAATTCATTTCGGTTGCTCACGATTTCCTGATAGTATGAGGAATAGAGAAAGATAGGAAGCCCCGATATGTCAACGTCGTTGATATTCGATGAATCGGGAACTGAAAATCGCGCTAGTGTACATGCACGCATACTGAAGTATCGTATGCACATAAATGCATATATCTACGCGTAGATATATGTGTAGATATTATGTGTGACGGTGCAGGTGTTCATGCATGTGGCGTGTTTGTGTGTGCAGCTAAATATAGGGAGCAACGTTCACACGCTCGACACGGAACGCGGAAGCGACGAAATAGATTTTCGTTATCGCCACGTTCTCTCCGATTCGCATACGACAGAATAATATCTCTCTGAGGCAGATCGACTGCCGAACTTCTCCATGGGAATTCGATATCGTGATACAGCCTTGTGCACTGATATTTTAAAAGACGCGAGATGTTAGATATTTTCATGTGATCATCAGAAGCATCCTATAGAGAAGTTGGCAAAAAGATCTTTGGGTTAACTTTTTCACGAGGAGGAGTTTGTTTGAATCGTGTAAAATGTGAACTTCGAGAATTGCGCGGTATAATATACTCCATTATGTGAAAGAAAAGAATCGAAATATAGCACCTTCATTACAAACAGATAAATTAATAAGACATAATCTTTGTAGCGATTTAGTTGTATTTTAACGACTATTAATACAACGAAGACAAAGACTTCTTACAAAGGATTGTTATCGCTTTTATCGCGAGGGACAGTTTGTCTTTCATCTTTATTTCATCTGTTTTAAATCATTCTATGAGAGGAAAATCTTTGTCATTAAGAAATGGATTACATCAATGAGATTAAACGATCCGCGAATAACAAAATTACGAGAAGACAGACTTCTTGAATCTGAGTCGAGATAATTCAATACTTGTTAAAAGTTTCAGTTTGATAAATATTATTTATCTAAATGTCACAAATATCTAACGTAAAAAAATACAATTTACACAATAATAGATATCGTATTATGTAAAAAAATTTCTATTAATTATTATTTATCCCATTTAACTAAATAAGTGTATATGTACAATATAAATGTATATGTTAATTATCAAAAAGAAATATTATTGTATTTTGATATCTAATTTTATGAAAATTTAAACGAGCAATGTTTGTTTTCTATGCAATCTCTTCTTTAAACATGCTTACGATTGACTTTTGAATCATGCCCTAGAATTCATCCACGGTATACATCCTCACATCAAAGAATCTGTTTTGCGCGTGTTGCACGTAAATACAGCGTGTCGTGCGGAATGTTTGTTTCGTTTATCAAAAGAATTCTATTGTTTTTGGCCCGGGTCCCAGAAGAACGGTCTACCGGAACTAGATATCAGCGCCGTAAGACAGATCGGTCGCTGCTCAGGGTATCCTCGAAACCTTCCGAAGATTTATACCACGAAAGTACATCGTCACGCGAACGCGAGGCCTAAGCCATGAAACGCGCAGCGCATTTCCGGTGGTGCGATACGACGCAGCCAAGTGCCTGTTCCATCAGACGACGACGACGAACTCGCGAGAAAAAACGGGCGAGATACTAGGGGAAGAGACGGTGTTACATAAATCACTGAAACGAGAGAGCTACCGGAGGCATGAGGTTTTCGAATCGTAACAAAGTGGAAGATAGCCAGGCTCGAAGGCTAGGAGAATATGGCTACCATTTTTCCTCGGCTTCGACTGCTGAAAGCACACGTAACGGCGTAGGACAGTTTATGTCTGCGTGATTCTGGCCTCCTCTTACCCTAGCTAAAGATCCCTCATCCTCCATCCCCTATTGCTTTTTCGCGCGTCGAAGATTTCGGCTTGTCATGCCTGGAGTCTTCGTACTCCCTTTTTCGTTTTTTCCCGCCGTATTTCTCATTCTCTCACATTCCGTTCCATGTTTTCTCACCGTCTCTTACATCAAGCTGCCACCTTGTATGCCTCCTTTTCGTGCCAACTCAAAAGGGATACGAATGGCCATCGACACTACGTACATGAAAACGAAAAACTTTTTCGTTGCACGTACTGGCACGCCCGTCCACTTTTCTGTCCGGGCCTTTATCGATCGTGCCTCTTTGTGCGTGGACGCGCTTTCTCGCACTGTCCTGTGACTTCCTTCATCCTTTTGCATTTTGTATACTCCCTGCTCCTCCATTGTCTGTTCTCGAGTTGTTATTTACGCGGACGTTGTCATGTACACTTATCACGACTACGTAAAGCGAATATTAAAAGCTAAAAAGAATGTGACTTAATATGATAAGCTTCAGCATTCCAAGTTAATTACGTATAAGTAAGAATGCAAAATCGTAAAATAAATTGAATGATATACGTTTTATTTAACTGAGCGACTGAGATATTATTATACAAAGGAATGAAACGTCGCGCAAAACTAATTGACTTGCGAAAAGCATTACGTCCGGCTAATAAATGTAATTACGTTTTCACATTTATTTACTACGTATATTCTACTTATCCGTCTGGCAGAATGGATGACAATGACCTTAAAATGTCGCGTAGTTGCCTTGTCGCAAACCCTCTCTAATAAAATATACGATGCAATTTTGTTATGCTGAGAACCAGAATACGTGTACTTTGAAATGCAGTACTTTAACGCCACATTGTATCATATTCCGTGGAGTAGCGCACGATGGGGTAATATCTTACTCCGAGTCCTTTGCCCCTCTAGGGTAGCCCTGACCTCTCATAATGGAAATCTATCTTTCATCTATAATTATATATATATATATATATATATCGTGCGTTGGCGTGATGCATTTCGCGTTATCGCGGATCACGACGCGATAACACGTGTATCGCGATAAGCATCAGTTACCGAACTACCGCGACTGAAACTAGATTCAAGGCTAGAAGCTCGTGAAACACAGGCGCCGAGTGTCTTCACTTGAATACCCTCACGCTTCGTGACATCGAAAAGATTTTATCGCGATGAGAGCTTCCAAAGTGATTACTAACGAGAACCGGGAATCCTCCAATTATACAATCGCAATTGATAGTTACGGCTGATACGTTTGCCGTCCTCGCGATGTTAACTCTCTAATCGCATTAGGATATTTTCTTAAGCAAGTCGTTTTTATTACGTCTCGTAATATATAGATATATGAAATATTTCATACAATATAAAATTCAAAGAATATAATAAAAAAATTATGGATATTCGGATAAAATATTAAATCCTCATGTAATATTATTTATATGTATTCATACATTCTTTAGAGTGGAATTTCACTCTAAAAAGTAAAAATTGAACCAGTTTTGAAAAAGAGTAGTTCAGTCTTCAATCTTTAATAGTGAGATTTCACTCTTTAAAATAACAATTCACTTTAAAAAAAAGTTTTAGAGAATATTTTTTATTGTAATTTATTCTTATAAAAGTTAGTAATTTATATATTATTGAATAATATGAGAGAAATAAAAGCTATAAAAGAAGCGTAAAGAAGACGAGTTTATATTCTAAATTAACAAAAAAGAAAAATATCTAGTATAGTCATTGAAATGGTGGGCAACATTGCAGACAACATGGCGGACGAATCATGGTCTTGAAAAATTAACTGGTCCCGAGTGTCGTACCCCTTTTGTGAGTGGGCGCCTTGCTCTAATACAGATTTATTGCCACCTAAGAGCCGGAGCCAGGCGTTCTAATACAGGTATTATGCTGACGCAGGCACGAGGAATTTACACGAAATTGGAGGTAATTTGTAGGGGTCGAGCGCAAACCCCTTCTACCATTGCCATCGCCGTCGACTCCCTTTCGGCCGCTACTACCCTACCCCATGTTACATCGTACCGGACTTGTGTGTGGCCGTGTATCCCGAAACTCTCCGGTAACGACTTGCTCGAAGGACGTAACTCTCTAGCAAGGGCTATCTACCTCGAAATATGCAGTCGCGTAGGCCGCTTTTTGATTTACGGAGTAGATCGTTAATTAAAACGTCACGGCTGATCGGTCGCGCGTATGATGGTTTAATTAAAATTTTTTAATTGCCAAGCGTGCCTACGATAGACGAATGATCGTATCGCGACGGTCTTCCAAAAAAAGTAGTCTTTCTCTTTTTTTTTAACATAGGCGTTGTTTTTCATGACACCCTAACAATGGTATCGAAACATGAAACCGGTTATTATCGGAGATCGTGTCATGGTTTTCGGTGGGCGCAAAGAGCCTACCGTAAATTGTCGCGTATCGTTGACGAGATCGATCCGCTCGACACAGTTCGCTTCTGCGGTCTACGTGTTCTGGATAGGAAACTCGTTATTAATGATGAGAGCGCGAAGAGACTATATGCACTAATCGTGGATGATAATCCTTCAATTTCATCGGAGCGATCAATCTTAGTTTTTTTTACTTCGTTACCGATCACAGATGGATTTTTATAAATTGATTAGAACGATTATCCTATTTTTATTTTATAATGTTACTTCTTTCTGCATTTCTCAAGAAAATATGAATAAAAATTTTGTAAGTTTTAATTATAACTACCAACAAAGAAAACTACTATACAAGGCAAAAGATTACTATCGTGAGCGAGAAGAATAATAATGATGCTCATAAAATTAATTTGTCATTTTGCGCAAACGAATCAAAAGGTTTTTACTCCTTTATCCTTTCATCATCCCATTCGTTTCTTGATAACAAAGTTTTACAACCGTGCTTTTGAGACCGCGTGTTATTTAAAATTTTAATACACCTAAGGCGCGGAACGCAAACGCCATACTAGCTAGTGATTTTAATCTTGCTGTTATAATAAGAAATAAAGTGAACCATGTAGCAGGTTCGCGCTAATGCCATTGCTCGAGAGACATTCCTTCGTGTCACGCGATTTACATTGCGAGGTTAAAAGAATTTCGATAATACAATATGATGCGAATGGCAATTACCTAATTTAATTCTAACGTGAGACGCGTGATATGTATATATGTGTTGCATTATATCTTCTCTGTTTTGAGAAGTAAACTATAATTTTTTAATTAATTATAAAATGTAGAGAAAAATTATTTTACATTTTTAATTATTGTGTAAGTTTTTGTTTTTCATATTTTTTAAACAAATCGTTTCAAATGTACGTTCTGAATTTAATGGAAATATTGGATTGGGTATAAAAGTGCTACGAACTTCAAAATTCACGCAACTGTAATTTTGTTAAAAATAAATGAAATTTAAATTAGAAAAAAGTTTTAAAATTTTTACTTTCGAAAGATCATGTCTTTTGAGTTTCTGTAAATTTGGTAACTTTTACAGAAAACTACGAGCTGGACAAAATGGGAAATTTTCTTCTCACTTTGTGAGCTTGTGTCATGTGTATAAAAAAACTTACAAGAATTTTCAACTATCTAACGTGAAAACTTAATCTTTTCTCCATAAAATTATTTTTTTTCTAAGATTTTGTTCAATGTTTCTAAGATTTTTTGTTACTGTGTCATCGCGGATTAAACAAAAAGATTTTACATTTTATTTAATCTTTTGATTGTTCGTATCTCCGTTAAAAATCATCGCAATTTAAAAAACAGATTTTTAAAGCCGAAATTTTGCTCTATTGAAAGGTATAATTGCTAAATTTTTTTTTTAAGTAGACATGATACAAATGAAGTAGCACTACAAACTATTATTCTAACCTAATACAATTCGACTATTTTTGATAATATAACATAAAATAAAAAAAATATGATGAAAAAATACGATAAAAAAGTATGATGAAATAAAAATTGATGAAATATGAGAAAAAAGGATATAAAGTTATAAATTTCGATAGTAGTATTTGTAATCATTGTAAAAAATAAAATGTATTCATATTTTCTATTGAAAAAATATAATAAGAGGATAATAGAAAATTGCTGTGACGATAAATAAACTCAATGATTACACTAGTCGTATTGTTGAGAGAAATAGTCGACCTACTTTGACAGCAGTTTCATGATACGATTGTTCTCTTACCTGGCATGTTTCGGTCCGAGGCTAGGATCGTACATAGAACTTGCCGAGATGTCTTCATCGGGGATTTCTCCGCTCTCCATGCCTAACGCCGTAGTGCATTGTCCTGAAAACAATTCACGATGGCGTTGAACAAAATTTGATATCAATCTTCATTTCATTAATATCACGTATTAAGGTAAAAACTTAAAGTGGAAAATGGTGACGTGGTGAATAATAGATCATGTCACTTGCGAGGATTCAGCCGAATCACATCATTGAATAATTAATTCTACATATTTGCATTTGCAGTCAAAGATTCTCGATAATTTTATTCTGGCATACCTAAGAATTTCATTTTCAACAATCTCGTCCGACGCTAACAGCACTATCGCAGAGATGTGCAAATTCTCCAACGAAATCCCTGGAAACGCCGGTCGCCACAAACATGTGACTTCGTATTCCGCTGGGTACATACGAGAAGCAATTTACAATCGTAGCGAGTACGCTCGTATTGCCTCTCTTTTCCGGTTTCTTTTTCTCCACGAGAGTTACCAGATATTTTCATGGTCACGAATAAAACGAATCGAGTTATAATGCAATAATGTAGAATAGGTATTTAACTAATTCTCTACTTATTGTTAACTAATACGTTATATTCAATCACTTTTCCTTTATTTTGCTATTAATATAACAAGACAAATGTCAGTAAAAACATAAAAAAATGAATTTAAAACATCTTATTAGCATTTTGGTTCGATGTATAAACGAAGATTCTTTCAACTTTTCAATATCTATGAATCGGAAACGTTATAGAGACGAGGGATATTCATGTAAAATAATGTACAAACATTGCCGACTATTCGCGCAGGACGGCAATAAAACAATGCTTTCCGATATCTTTTTTCGCTATTGTATAAAATGTCTGCACAACATCATTGCGAAAAATCGATAGCAGGAATATTAACTGGCAATGGCCAATGACAATGTCGGCATGTATGTACGTGGAATATGATAAATTTTCGAATCTACGGGAGTCAACTCGAACCAGTATACCTCGTCGCCGCGCGCGTGCGACGTCGCTACGCTTAAACTACGGTACTGCAGTTATGGCAGAAAGTTTCAAAATTGCAGAATGCAGCGGACGTGGGATTAGCCCAGCCTCCGGAGCTACTACCGGCCGACCATGGTCTCCATGAGCCGGCATTACAGCGAACAAAACTTCGTTTGTGTTTGTAACTGTCCCCTACGTTTCACCTATCGTCCATTATATCGGTGAAACCTGGTCCAACGGTAGCGCGACTAAAATCTGCGCTCAATATGTCGAAAGATGTCAAATGCGAGATTACTGCGTTCCTCGTTTATAAGTCTTCTATAGTAATAGTCATATCATTATTAATGAATAAATCTACATTTTTCTTATATATATCAATTTTTCTTTTAATTGATTGTCAGAGGATTCAGAAAAGACAGGGAAAAATTTACTCGAGCGTGCAAAATCAATAAACTGAAAATTTTATCTATTTCTGAATTGGTAATTTGATAAACACTCAATCAAGTGAACAGTAGCTAAACAATTCAATATTTATATTCAGCGTATATATACACATAATGTTCACAAATATAAAAAAAAAATCTATATAAAAAATATATATTCAATCATGACGTTGTCAATCATGAACAAAAATAAATGTGAGAATTCGTTATTGCAAACACGCGATGAAATGACTGCTGGAGATTAAGAAGATAAATATTATTACAAAATTACATTTCGAAAAAAATTGTTTGAAATACTGAGAATAGTTAATATATTGCATAAATGGCATATAATTCATTTAACGAGGTTCCATTTAGCAGAAGTTCTTTCCATCATGTGTTTGCTGTTTTATTAAAAATTTTACAAATGGAAGTTATAACTTTTACAGTGCACTATCAACTGGCTTCTTCGCATTTTTTCATAAAAATGGTGTGCTTTTCCTTTGTTATCAGAATTTATTACGTTTTTTCTTTATATTGCTTTTTTTAATTTAATAAAAAATTATTACACATTTAATGCCTGAAGTTATTGATCCAGTTACTAATATATTTTTCATTAATTTGTCAGACTCTGTGATGTACATCAAATTTGAAGACATTATCCATTGAAATTATTTAGTTCGACATCATTCGAGACTACACGTATTAATGTACATGTTGGAAAACATAGTCTAAATTTTGAAAAAAATTAATATCTTACATTAGTATGAATTACTTACTAAAATGTCAAAAATGAAAATTTTTTTTAACATGATTCCACTAAAATTCCTTCATTTTAAGGAATTAATATTGTGCGCTCGAATATAAAGACTACAGTATTAATTGGGACTCAAATAAAATTCAATAATTAGATTTAGTTTCTAAGAGATTTGAGAGAAAATAAATTTGAGAAAGTTATCTTACATTTTCACGGCGCATACGCTCGCACGTGTATGTATGTTTGTATTCGTATGTTTATGTGTAAAATTATAATATTATCTAATAAACGTTAAAGTTCCTTTCTCTATTCAGGTTGCGCATCTCGATCGTATTTGCATCTAGTATTCGCCTTTATACTGAATCCATTAATGCGATACAGTGTGTGTGTGTGTGTGTGTGTGTGTGTGTGTGTGCGTGTGCGTGTGCGTGTGCGTGTGCGTGCGTGTGCGTGTGCGTGCGTGTGCGTGTGCGTGTGCGTGTGCGTGTGTGTGGCGTGTGTGCGCGTGTGTGTGTGTGAAATTGAAATGAACTATACTGTAATTTTCAACCTGGATTTAGCGAACCACAATCGTTTGCATCCGATGTTTCGTGTCCGAAAATTATGCAGCAAATAAAATCCTCGTCGTAGTTAATCAATCGTTGCATTGTGTCCTTCCAACAAAACAGACATGCGATACGAAGAACATGAAATATCGATAGTATTATTTTAATAAAAGGATGATTTCTATTTATTGATGATTTCTATTTAATTTCGAATAGAGTTAATATTTCCTCATTTGTTTGTAATATATAAAGTGTTAATGATAATTTTGAAAGTACAATATCTTCGATAGGGCAATTTGTATATTTTTACATTTGTATATTTTGTATCGTTGTACTTTGTACAAAAGTATGACGCATCGTACAATGTCGTATACAATGTACATATCAACGATAACGGCTATGAACTCGAGCTTTAGTGTCATGCCCAAAGCAATAAGTCAAGCTGACATATTGGAATATCCTAGATGCGATGTATTTTCACGTAACGTGTAGGATAATGAACGATTTCAATGATTCGTGACGTGATTGACAGTCCAATTCACCAGAAGCTGAAATGTATTCAATAATGATAGTCAATAATTAATAATTAATATTTATACGATATTATTAATTATTCCATTTAAATATTAATTATTAATTAACATATGGAAATTAAATTAGTTAAAGAAATAGATATATATGATGCTGGATAAAAGACCCAAATAAATCTTTAAATAATAAATAATAATAAAAATTTAATAATCTAATAATAACGATCTAATAATAATTTAATACTTTATAAATATAAAATGCATGAAAGAAATATTAAAAAATGTTATATATAAATTTATAACAACTTTTCTACATACTTTAAATATTATAATTTCAAATTATTCTTATTTTGTAAATGATATAAAGCACAAAAGAAGATTCATGGATATCAATACGAACAAAAATAAGCTAATGTGTTCTCTTTGTTTTAAAGTAAATACTTTCATTTAACGCAACATCGTCTTCCAAGCAATAATTAATTTGCATAAAAATATAACGGATGAGCAGTAAACAACGAATCAGAAGCGTGGCACGCCAGAACGAATCGGCACAATAAACAGGTTTCTCGCTCGTCTGCATCTGAGCAGCTATTAGATAGTATTGTTAATTCATCGTGCGGCTGACATTTCATTTACGAGGGTACAATACCTCAGTGAGGCCAGGTGTATATACGAAGGGATGGTATTATTGCGTATGCGCTTCAGTGATAGAGAAAAAAAATCATTACGCATTCTCGGTCTTGTCATGCCTTTTCCGTTTGCGCAACAAACAAAAAGAACTTTCGTCTTGTCCGCGAAATTTCCTTATCAACATGTTGTATTCTGAATTTTTTGTACAATTTAGCAGTGTAATAAAAAATAATATTAACGTTCACATTATAATCGTTCACATTTTAATCATTGCCCTTATAAAAGTGTTTCATTGATGAAAAAAATACTTATAATTAAATAGACTGTACGATCGTGAATAAAAAATATTAAAAAACAGAGTAAAATAAGAGAACGATAAGTAATAAAGCAATCTTTCAAGCAATTAAAACTGATGATGTTGTAATTAACTTATAAACACGTTGCCGGCGGCAGTTAGTTTATTATAGAGTTTGATTTACTTCATATTTCATCATACGATTTATTTTCTCTTCGTTCTTATACAATTTTCAAACACTAAGTTTTCAATAAGAATAGCGTGAATCTAATTAAATTGAAATTAATAAAATTACAAAATTTATTTATAAAATTATACTGAATATATAATAACATTAAAAAATCTTGTTTCGCATTGACATGCGTAACAAGATTTTTATAACATTTTATATTAAAGAAGTTTAAAGATCACAAATTTGATGTAACTTTGAATAAATTAAATTTTAGTGAAAAATTGTTTTTGAAAAATTATAGATATGCGAGACACATACTCGTACTTGTTTTGAGGCTATAAGCATTTTAGTTCGGAGAAACTTCTTGTGGTTGTCTCCACGGGATTGCTTCGTATAAGATTTTCAATCGCAACCTCCTGACTTCGCGCGACGACAGTCCGCTCTGGGACAATGGAGAAGATTGTAAAGAGAGTGACGGAAGTTGAAAGGGGTCAAAAGAGTGTCAGCACTTTTCGGAAGTCATAAAACTTGGGTGTGTGACGCGTATGAGAGTTCGAATTCGACTTACCTAGATCTGTGCAGCGACAACGCGGCAGGGACAATAGGATGAAGATGGCGATCAGAAGTCCTCGAAGTGAAGTTGAATCGACGCTTGGACCAAGGACTGGCATGTTACTAGTGACTTGGGCCGTCGGCACGCCGATAACTTGCTCCTCCTCATCACTAACTATCCGCTGTCCTGACCGCATCGGTCATCAAGCACGTTCCTGGCATCGTGATGGTCGCAAGGTGGTTACAGGCTCGTGTCGATGTCCTGAGCACAGAGTAATTCGTGTTAGTTGTCCGCAGACACCTCGGCAATGTCGTGGAGTATGAACGGATGGTATATAATGCAAGAGATAATATTTACAGACTTGAAACAAAAATAAACATTTAACAGCCGTGTCAAGCGTAACTTCCTTCACATACGTTCATTTAATGTAATCATAGCAAACGATTGTGTCCCGTTTCATTGATAAATTTATCTTCGTGCAACGATTCTCCATGAAAACAGTGTCGGTTGCTATCGCGAAAATGTATTGTAGCTAGGACGTTACAATGGAATTAACTGCCAAGGTAAATTTACCGCCACGGAATAAAAGAAAGTAACTTTTGCCGTTAAAAAGTGAGGAAGTGTTCTTTTATATATATATATATATGTATCCTTTATATATATATATATATATAT
>NW_012130085.1:2150630-2153319 GCF_000143395.1 Atta cephalotes
TATATATATATATATATATATATATATATATACATATATATATATCTAGGAATATTTCTCGATTTAATAATTAAACGTACATTCCTTTAATTAAAAGGAAATTTGATTAAAATATATGTAACAATTATAAAATAAGGTACATATTTTTCATGTTAGATTTGAGTAAAAGATTACGAATTAATATTTAATTAATAAATGTAAAATATAACACTATGCACTTTGTATTCCTATCAACAAATTTAAATCGTTTTTCCGATGTAAGCTGCCATTGGGACAATATAACAACCATATTTATGTAAATATCATCGCTGGAACTTTCATTTATCGTGTAAAGCGGGACTCTTATCGCGCTGCTACGGAAGCGTAGACATTTGTTATCATTTTTGCAAATAGCACTCTCCACCCGCCCTCTCGTCCGTCTTCATTTTACGTCGCGCACAATCTGCACGATAAGAGGTCTATTTTGCACGACAAATCGACCCCCTAAATATTGCGCTTGTGAAATAAAATCGCTTACAATCGTCCAACTGGCACTTAGTTAAAAAACGGTCGTTATATTCAAGATTAATCACGTACTGTGATATCAACGATTAACCCATGTCATCCTCATACATAGAATATGCACCAGCTATATGGATCGTCGACGAATAGTGGAAACATTACTATGCCCTGGGCCATGAAATTTTAATTGCGCGAGTGCTATTAGTAAACGCGATCGTTTTCAGCGAAGAGGTCGAGAGCGTCTACTACTATTGCTGCTGCTGTTGCTATTGCTATTGCTGCAATTGTATCGTGCTCATATGTACCGCACAGAGATACAGTATAAGTACGCGTGTTCCATATGCTGCAATTGCAACTGCAACACCGCACGGATTTCGCGTCACGCCTCATGCATTATTCACACCTCGCCGGAGGTGAAATTATTTTTCCCCCTAGCGTTAGTATTATTAATTTTAGACGGTAGTCCAATGTGAAACTCCAAATCAGGAAATAATCACCTTGGCACTCGATGCACTTTGAGTGCATTCACACAATTGCATGTAACAAAAACATTCGCGTTTCTGAATCAAGATCATCATCACCATTTCTTCGAAGTTATAATAGCACAATACTCGAATGTCGAATTTCTTGAGAGATATAATAAAGAAATGATTTTTTAAATATGTTATAATTATATTATGTAATTGTAGAACTATGTTATTGTATAACAAATCATAACTTAATTATATGTTGCTATTAAGTAATTTCTTGCTTTAGAAAAATATGTTATAAAATCAAATTGTAAATAATATATATGTTCCGACTGCATAACGACTCCGTATGCTCTACCACGTTTAAGATATAGGCGCAGAATACGAACGAAGCCCTAAAGCCGTCAGAAACAAGTGTTACGCTCGGTATTGAAGTTGTAAGATACGGCAATACATGCACCAAAACCTATAATGGAACTTCAGATAGGTCGCTTTGAATACTCGATGGAGCTCGAGAAATCTATCGGGTACATTGTACCTTTCAGCAAAACCAAGCAAAACTCAACGAGTACATGTATTATGTGAAACGGGTAAAGCACTGACTGAAGTTACACGAGTAAGCAAGATAATAGAAACTTTATACCGGAGATGACTCAATGTTGAAAAACGAGCAGCCTCTCGACACTGGGGTCATTAATGCTTCTCGCGTACAATGCTTTTTTCAAGAGGTATACATATCCACGGTCACTGAGCCCTTGTCGAGCACCCACCCATCGAAGAGGCATGCCTCGCTTCACTAATTATTTATAATTATCGATCGCTAACGAGCAATGTCCAGGAGAGATCGCATTACGTTCGCCCTGCAGCCACAGCATCGCAGTAACGTCTACTCTGCCCTTTCACATGGAGCTATTATGGTTGCATGATTTTATAAAATTCGTCTAAGGGGAGAAATAAAGAGAATTAGAAAGATGGACGACCATGTACGGGGCGCATTATGGTCAATCACGTCTTTACGACATAAATAACACGGAACATTTTCGACGTATTACATGAATGTTATGATGAAGTTGAGATTCATTCACGGAGGAAAATTATATCTGATACTAAAGTTTCGTCTCGGATTATAGCTGGTAATGCATACGACATGATCTGTATAATACCATGATAATAATTTACATTTTAAATATCTTCTTAATATGCGGACTAAATTGGAGATAGAATATCTCTCTTTAAATACTTATACTCCGAGTTTCAATTTCTTGAAATCAGTACACCGAATCGCAATGCAAAAATTATATTTTATAAATCATTATGAATACTGAATTTATTAGATTATTTATGTCTACAAAATTTTCTTATAAAATTACGGCAGTTAAACGAAGCATTAATGTGTATATTTTGGCAATATATTTCGGTGCGTAAGAAGATCGCAATTTGTTAAAAAGTGCGTGAAATCGATTAACGAGTAAGTATCAAAGGTAATTACTCAGTTGAAACAGTAGCTTGTTTACTTGTTTCCATTACACGGGCGTATAAACGTTTCACGTACAGCAGTTAAAGCCTTAAAAATTCCTGCTTCATAGGTCACTACCTTGGTCCCTTTTCTTGTAACGGGCGAGCCACAGTAGCTGAAAGAATGAACGAGAGAGAGAGAGAGAGAGAGAGAGAGAGAGAGAGAGAGAGAGAGAGAGAGAGAGAGAGAGAGAGAGAGGAGG
>NW_012130085.1:2154221-2182568 GCF_000143395.1 Atta cephalotes
GAGAGAGAGAGAGAGATATTGAGCGAGGGTTGCGAAGTAGAGGAGAGAGCTCTGGGTCTTTTGTGTGCATTCGATAGTCCGTGCAAAACAAACAAGCCTACGAGACACAAAACAGGATCCACGATGCAGACGCGAGTTCCGCTTGTCCAATGGACGTTCTTCCTTTTCTTCACAGAATACCGAACACCGTCATTACCCTGTATATATACGAATAGCTCCACGCTTCTCCTTCGCTGAGTGAAAGAGGGAAACGACGGTGGGGAAACACGGGAGTACGGCAGAACGGAGTAAACGGTAGGATTTTGCGATGCAAATTTCATTCCGCTCTCTTCTCTTCAGCTCCGTTTCTGCCCGACCTTCCTAGTCAGCCCTTTCCACCTATCTCCGTTCTTTTATTTCCCATCCCTAGTTTTCTTTATCTACGACCGCCTGTGTTCCTCTTTTTAAAATCACCTCGCGGGAGTCCTCTCTCGTGTCGTCGAGCACCCCGACAGAATTATCGCGATCGCCTCGCTCGGACGGACACGCTTTTTCGCGGTTCGTCGCGATTTTCACGAGGGAAAAGCTCAGCCGATGTCGGGGAGGATAGCCTAGAGAACTTGTCGTGGATACGGCGGTTGGAACTGGAAAGAGGTGACGGTGCTGAAAGAAACGGAGATGTGTCGGCGGAATTAATTAATTCTGACGGGCTGCTATCTACCCGTCTTTTTGAACGACAACGCGTCGTCACGTCCGTCTTCATCGAGGGAAGATGTCCTCATCTCTGTGACGGAGAAGAGCTATCACGATTTGATACATTAATTTCAACCGAACAATCGTCAATTCAATAAAAATAATTAAAAATGATGGGCGGAACGATACCTTTTTGAAGTTCCAGCTATAGCTTCAAGAGGAAACATAAATAGAATAGTCTCATCTAGAGATTGGAAGTAAAGTTTCTGGAGATTGGAAGTAAACTCATCTGCACGATTACTATAAAGTAATTCATCAATCCTGTGCAACGTACATTTCGTAAGAAGCTTAGTTGACTGAAGTGTCGATGTATTATATATGTCCTGCATCTTGCAAGATAGCAAAACATTCCTCTATGACTTTTACTTTCATAGTTTGAAACTAATTTGAAAGTGTCTAACTCATAACATCTTTTTATCTACTTTTCGTATCAATATTGACTGTTATCCTTGTCAATTTTCTAATTTGCAGACTTTCATAAAACTTGTGGTGAAAAATATAAAAACGTTAATTATCTTCCACAAACTTTTAATAAATATAAAAAATGTTTAAGAAATAAAATTATTTTATTAATGTAGAACAAACATTCTATATCCATGCTGAAAAATTACTTAGATTCTTTTTAGGTTTTTTTCCATAAACGCCACGTTACTCATCTTAACTTTATTTATCATAATAAGTAGCTACACGAATTAATGTAATCCTCGTTAATGACCGCAGAAACGACGCCAGACATTAAACTCATTGCTCTTAGGGGTCGCAGCTAATCCAGTATGGATTAGTTGCGAGAGAAAAAGAGCGGATAAGGAACACCAAACGGGCTTTTCTCAAGAGAAAAGAAAGCGTACGGAAAAGAAAAAGTGTATGAAATTTAAAAGTCCGCCGAGTCGCTCGTCGTTAAGTAAGGGTTTAGCGATTCTTCCAAGAGGATA
This sequence comes from Atta cephalotes, assembly GCF_000143395.1. Taxonomy (NCBI): domain Eukaryota; kingdom Metazoa; phylum Arthropoda; class Insecta; order Hymenoptera; family Formicidae; genus Atta; species Atta cephalotes. The sequence goes on from NW_012130085.1 coordinate 2,155,886, forward strand.
AGAAGTGTATATAGGTGCGACAGGTAAACGTATATCGGGGTATGCTTACTTCGCTCCGCAGAATCTAACTTCTCCGATAATGCAAGCATCGTTGCTCGTCTCGATGGAGACGATTCAGATGAGGCTTCGCTTGGAATTATTCGGTTTGTACCAATTTCGAGCCATCTCGTTTTCCCTCCGCATTCTTCTTCGTACTACTACCACTTGTGCCGTTACCACTTCTACTTTTATTCCAATCACTATCCCTACCTATCCGCCGCTCTGAGCCAGTTCCTACGTAACTGAACAATCGCACCGTCTCCTCAGGAGGAACCGAAGGATTTGGGAAAACATGGTTATCGGATCGAACAGCACTACTTTGCTACCAGCAGAAAATCTCGCGGGAACCTAAAGGCTGACGTTTACACCTCAAAGAGAAAACTAACGGGATTCCTTTTCAGAGCGGAAAAATCCGATTTAAAATTTTGATTTGTGTTATCCATACCTATATCGCTATATTAATATAATTAGAAATTTGTTTACTATCATACATATTACATAATTTTTATATAGAATATATATCGATGTTCAAATAATTTATACTATTATCATGTTATATTGCTAGTTTTTCATTTCCATCTGTATATATATCTATTTATTATTTATAGCGTACATGTACCTCAAATTTCACAAAGGTAAAAATAATAAAATAATAAAAAAAATAGTAAAAATAATAAAAAAATGACAAGAGAGTAAAAACTAAGCAATGCATAACATGATAATCGTAGACGAAATCCGAGTAGTACTGGACAAGTATTGTTTGAAATTTTGAACACGTGTGACAGCATTTGTCAAGCCACTAGTAAATCCACTTGCATCTTCCAAGAACCAGAACATCAAGAAAAGACAGTATTGTGGTAGTTATTGTGTATCTTGTTGTAGAATTGTTGTCAAGATGGAGTTAACTTTATCAACTACAATTATATTATTAATTATAAATCGAATCTAGTTATCACGAATAAACAGCATCTATTATTCTTTAAATTGTAGGTTTTTACAAAAAAACATTTTTATTAAAAAATTGCTCATTTCATATATTACTTTTCCGTTTTTGCGCGTTATTTAGGTGGTATAGAATAATGAGGTGACATCAGCCTCAACAAGACTTGGCTACTGACAATTGTGCTTTGTTTTATAAAATATAAAACATTCCCAATATAAATATAGGGAAAATATGAGGAAGAAGAGAACATAACAGCTATTAAGGAAGTAAGAACTATGAAAATGACAATACGAGAGAGGAGCAAGCGATTCTGTTGTAAAAAGTTCATTATAAATGATAGATTAAAAGCTACTGAAGACAAAAGATAGTGTTAAAATTATACATAAACAATAATTTAATCTACTAAAAACATGTAAAACATATTTTTATTGGACATAAAACATATTTTATATCACTTTTCAATTTAGAAAAACAAATTTTTTTTTTAGAAAAATACGAATTTTGGTAAGAACAATGTTTAAAAAAAAGAAAAGACCTAAGGTATCCGATATATAATACGATCTTCCCCTGATTGTGTTAAATATTTAAATATTTATGTATTTATATCATAGAAAAATTATGTATTATAATATATACACTGAGAAAAAAATATAGTTAATTTTAATAAATATTTAGTTCAATACTGCCAACTAAACATTTACTTAACAAATATTTACTTACTTACAGTAAGTAAATATTTGTTCAATAAAAAAAATGATTGTTAAATCAAATTAACATTTCTTGTATCAAATATATTTATCTTTATTTAATAAATTTAGTTGTATTCAACTAAATATTTATTAAAATTGTATTCAACTAAATATTTATTAAAATTGACTACATTTTTTTCAGTGTAAACATATAAAAAATTTTTTTAATATTATTGCACTTTTGAAACAAAAGAATTTAGCGTTTTGAAGACGTTGACGTTTGTGAGACTGGAGAAGTTGGAACTATCTCTACTGTCAAGTTAAGTACGCCACTTATCGCCACTCGTCGCGGCCCTTGGAAACTATGAAGTTTTCAAGAGCTTTCTGCTTGAGAAGAATTTCGCATGCAATGGCATAGCCGATATCGAATGCGCTATTCTCATAAAACTTGTTGGGCGTTTCGGATTTCGTTATCGTGGAGACGAAAGAATGCTGCTGATATTAGAAATTTTTACAGAGCCAAACAAAATCCATAGCAACCAAGAAATAATAAAATTATATAATGATGTGAAGTGATATTATGATTATAGTGATATATGATTTTATAATGTAAATAAGGAAAATTGTGGTACCGCTAAGATATGTTGTATCATAGACACACTAATTATAATATTTTTTAACAATAATGAGATTTTTTTTAATGGAACTTTAATTGTAAAAGTAATACTGAATAAAAGTAACTGAATATTAAAAATTTCGTTATTGTTAAAAAAAATAATTACCTAGTATATACCAATGTGTATGTCCCTATGTATTACAGCTTCCTCTAATTGATATAGATATGCTTGCATAGTTTAAGGAGTGTACAACTTGTGTAAAAAGTGACTGGAATTGAAAATTTATACTTTCTACATAAAAATAAGTGTTATAGCTATATGAAAGAGTTTCTAAATTGCTATCAAATTTTTTATATTGCTTTCAAATACACTATAGAAAATTTGTTATTTCTTCATAATGTTTTCATTTTATTAATACATTAACATACGCTTTTCAATTACTTAATTATATAAATTTAGAACGTGTATCTAAATAATATAAATCATTAAATTATAATTTAAATCATAAATTAATTGCCAAAAATAAAAGCTAAACTTTAATATTCTGATGAAACAGAAGAAAATTACATTCAATGAATATGAAAGAAATAGATGTTTTTTATAGATGCTATTTCATGACGCGTCATATTTTTATGCAATCTTTTCCATAAAATGGTTATTACCCTTCAAAATAATTATTCTATGTTTATCATTTAATTGTAAGACATTTCTTTTACTTTAAAATTGCTCTTTGCTACAATTACGTTTACTTACGAACGACGCTTTAGTACATCTTTTTCCTTTTAAAATGAAACTGCGTCTAAATATATCTCAACCGAAAAAAGGGTTAATTATTTCATAACGCGAAGAGAGAAAATAATAATAAAATATCTACAAGAGATATTTCTTTTAACTGAGAATGACATAAAAAGTTTAATAAGAATTCAGAGAAAGGTCTTTCATATTGAATTACAATTTGACGAAACTATATCAGAAAAATATTGCTGACATTTTAATACCGATATCGCCGAATTGTAAGATATTATTAACCTTGATTCTTATCGAAGGTACACATGTATATACTGACAAAACAAATATACAAGACTTTTGAGCACGTTAATGATCAACATTCACTCTATTCGACCAGATATGTTGGATTTCCGCCAATCAACGTAGCAATTAGCAGAATTCACTGAACGTGCTTACTCCGTAATCGGGTGACACTATCTGCCTAGTACTTCGCAATATCAACAAAATTACGGCACAAGAGAAAAGTATGTTTATACAAGCTAATCTACGTGATTTACGCGTCGTTCTTAAGTTAACAGCTTCCGTAGATTGTTATCATTTAATAAAAATAAAATAAATTAAATATTTTTGTTTAACAAAGAGCAAAATAAAAAACAAAAGAAACGCGATATACATTTAATCGAATATCAGACTGTATCTATCTCAAAAGATCTGTTTCATTTTTATTTGTAGATATTATTTGCATAAAAATACGCGAGCAAAGAATGAAACTACACCCCGATATGTCCTAGTTCGAATCAAGGTTTACCTTTAGCCGTGGGCTTTATTGTTATCTCACGGAACAGGAAAGTAGCCGTACAGAGACCTCTCTGTATTTTGCCTAGAGCGTCAAAATATCTGGGTTTAGCGGCCGTCCTTTGTGTGTACTCTGCACGCTACCGATATCTGCACATTGTATACTATAAAGCACTCGCGAATTCACGATATTTTAAATTGCTAGTTGTTTGATAACAACTATCTAAACGGCTTCAGACTAAAGCGTCAGATGGGAAATGTTTCAATGTCTTTCGATGTTATTCAATCGTATCGTATCTATTGTTTGAGAAAACGGTAGCATTGCAATTGTACTTGATGTGAAAACGTTATCATAAATCTATTCTCAGAGATTAACATCTTTTTATATATTTTTTAAATCCGCATCAATAAGAATGTGCAAATTGTAAATTTTTAAATCGGAATTTATTTAAAAAATAAAAAGAATATATAGAAACTTTAAAAAATAACATCTCACTATATATACATGCATATATATGAGTTTTTAAAAAAATTATCACTATCATAAAAAATAGTTTTTATTCAGGCATTTTGCTATCACTCTTTTGTGTCATTCAGCTATATAATTATAAAAAAAATATTTACTTTTTTTGAAGGCTGTAAGTTTTGGGAACAAAGCTGAAAAATATACAAATAGGTAACTCGCATGATATGATACCGTATTCGTGAGATAAGCATGCTTTCGTGGCGAGAAATGCCGCTTGTTGGAAAGACAATGAAGACGATAACTCGTGAAACTTGACATTCGGACATCTCCATCACTAAGCCTTGCAGTGCGACAATAGAGCCCATTTGACGTACCCTGTGCTTTCGTAAATAGCACAATCCGAGGACACCTCGTTTTGATATTTAAACGGTGTCTGCCCGTCTATGCCCTCCATGCGAACACGCACACTTTGATTGAAGTATTCATGGTAGCCATGAAAAGCGACCCCGGGACATTTGCTCGTGGATTTCCTCGCCCTGCCGCTCTCGAGGAGAATGGCAACGCGCGGAACAATAAACGCCGACCAGGTGGAGGAAATATTTTAACACAGCATTCTGCCAACAAAGTGAGCAATTATCCTCTCTTTAGAAATGCGCCAGCGTGATTTTACACTTAAATTGCATTCGCTTGGATATTTTTTAATCGATGTATTATTGATAATTAGTTCGTGATACTGAGTGAATTGTAATATAACAGAAAACTCTGAAAAATGTTTGTGTATTGGTACAGATCGTTATATTTTTAGAGAAAAAATATTTTTCCACAAAAACTGTTATTATAAAAAACGAAAAATTTATCCATCGATTAGATCGTGAAGCTGTTACGTATCGAAGTAACAATATAGTATTTCCATATTGTTTAGAAACGAGTAGCGTAATGGTAGTAGGGGAGACCGGATCTAATAGATTCATTTTTCAGTTTTGAATTTTTACAGACAAAATTAAGAGACTTATCAAAAAAAATTAATTCTACACCAGTTACTACATACATTTGAGTAATGATCTAATAATATTTTAATAATAAGGAGAAATTGATAATTAATACGAAAAAAATGCATTTTTCTAATGCATTCCATCTGGATTCAACTAGCCCCGCGGGATCGGAATAATTTGACTAAGTTTATTAAAGTAAAGATTAATGTATTTTAAGCTACATCTTTGGCTACATATTAAAACTTTTGTAAAAATATATTTTAAACACAAACATTCGCTTCGCAGGGCAAAATGCTTCTTTTTACAAAATTTGCTCATTTCGTACAAAAACGTCGAATGCCTAGTTTTCGAAATTGGCCATGAGAGAACTAAATTTATAACATTTATTACTGAGGAAAATCTCTTTAAAGAAATAAAATTTTGAATAAGTAAGAGTCGTCACTAAATGAGTACAGTCCCATGTTATAGTTAATCTACTATCTTCCTTCCCATCCGTTCATTTTTTAAAAACATTAACAATATATGATAACAAAGACACATAAATAACAAAAATCTGTTGACTTTATTAAGTAAGAACTACACTTTTATTAAGTAAGAACTACACTTACTCTAAGCAGAAATCAAATATCTCAGATAATCATGCGATGATAAAAACAAAAACTTTAAGAATAAAAATATTTACTTAGGTGTATGATTTTTTTAAAATTGTGGCATAACTTCTATTCTCATAGATGTGTTTTTAACAAGATGTTACAGCAGAAACTGCGGCAGTTGCTGCTGCGTGTTCAGACACGCATTTCTCGCGTGTTTTGTTTTGTAATGTAGCCTTAATTATTCTATTTACCCCTATAGTCAACTGATCCCGGTCTCCTCTAAAATATTATTTTAATGATAAATAATTGCAAATGATAACTGTACAATACTCGTGTATGGTGTAACAGAGTGCACCAATAACATATACAACAATAGAACGTTATAACAAAAAATCGAATATTAAGCTTACTTTGATGTTATTTGTTTCAGCCTGATTTAAAATCACGGTATAACAGCGATCAATAAAGTCAGGATCCTAGAACAAGAGAAGCGTATTCATCGCTGGGGAAATGCAAGATACAGCGCCTCATGGAAGTCAAGGAAGCGTAAGGATCTAACTTAGAGAATGGAAGGCTCTTCAAGGAGTAGACCACGGGTAGTAGAAGGAGATTGTCGGGAGCGGGTTCTCGGAATAATCTCTTTAAGAGCTCCAGGTATTGAAGCGCAGTTTGAACGGAAGTCTCTCCTACTCGACCGCAACCCTTCTCGATGGTTGTCGCGCTTACGAGCATAATCGACACGATCCTAGTTTATATACGACCGTTGATACGCGACGATATCGTCGTAAAATAATTTTCCCCTCAAGTATAATTATTTTGTGCGGGCGCCGGGCACGATTCGATCAGCACATATCTCACAATGATTACCTACTTTGTTATTTTAATGATGTGAATGTCGTGTTACCCAGCGACAACGCGACTGCGCACTGAGCTGAGAATTAATTATGATAGATTATCTAATTAGTTACAAGGAGAAAAATGTTTTATTAATCACTCTTTTTAAAGCGCCGGCGTACACGCGGATTCTTATCGGCGGGCGACCTCATTCCGGGTTAATTGCGTGAAAAGTACACCCGGTACATTGTGCAGGGACGACTTGGGAAAGTGGCATCCATCCGGCGTAATTTGGTGGATGATGGGCCTATTAAGAGCCCGTTGAAATGTTGCGCCATTCTGGACAATATATAAGCCGTTTCCGTTTTATCCTGTCATCGCTATATTTCGTACGCTTGGTGACGTATCTTACATCACGGCTCATTAATGCCGAAAAATGCAACAATAAACTTAACGAGAGAAATGCGTTAACGAGAGAAATGCGTTAACGAGAGAAATACGTTAATAAGCATATTAAAAAAGGCTAGCGTTAGCTCGTGTCGAGAATGTCCGATTCGTGACCACGCATTTTCTTTCGCGAATGCGAAAGAACGGAAGAATCCCCAGTTTATACCTTTAATCGTAACGTTTCTTGGAATATGTTGCAATTCTATTATGTGCTTGCGAGCAGTGAAAATGGCGCTTTATGACGACAGTCTGGAAACTTCGGTAACGTCCACGAAGCGACACAACTCACCCTATAAAGTCAACTTTATGGGAAAACTAGCGTCTTTTCCTGCCGGTATACTTCTTTTCCGTGAAGAAGTTTCGTGGCAACTCTAAAGCTTGTAAAAAATCGTTTTGTTTATCGCAGTCAGTGAGCAAACCACTATCGAAAACAGGCTATGGTCGATTAATGGTGGTTTACGAGGGTTGTGAAACGTTTTACATCGTGTTATGCCGATAGTAATTACACGTACAACACTGCAATCTCGTCCTTTTTTTTGTATTTTATCAGCACGAAAAGCAGAAGGGCCGTACTTAAATTTATTTCGAAAGCAGCGCGAGGTACTTCGTAGCGTGATGACCTCAATCTGGGAGTTATCAACGCAGATCTCCACAGAGAATTGATTTCGGTCGAGAAGGACGAACGCTACTACCATTACTAGAACTTTAGCATTGTGGTTGGGAAATCGAAGACGAGCTTCGAGAAATCAACGCGCGCGACAGCGAGTCAAATTAAAATTTGCGTTCTCGAATAACAGGAGTTCCGTGCTCGTTCTCTCTCTTTCTTTTCCTCTACAGCTTCTCTATCACGTTTGTTTCTGAGTCTTCCGTCTCGGATCGCGGCCGGTTACCAACGTTCAATTTGACTCCGAAACTTCTCGCGGATGGCATTCCACATTCCTTTTATTCGGAGAAACTTGCGAAACTTGAGCGGGATAGAACGGGGTAGAACGACTTGCGGTTAGAACAGGCTTGGCTGAAGCGCAGAAGATGAATAGCGCGAGAAGGAATGACAAATAATATGAGAGACGGGCGGATAGCGTAAGAAAGAGCGAGGGACGGCGTGGATAGGAACAACCTCGCAAGGACGGCTAAACGACACTTCATACATGAGAGATTATCGCGTCTGGCGGGCGCTGATACCAGGGATGTTTCATCCCTCGTCCTCTGCTATCTCTTAGCGTTCCTTAGTGCAGCCACCACGACCATGTCCTGTCTCATCTTCAGCCCTATCATGCTGGGTTCATTACTCACATGCAAATAACGGATGTCCTCAGTTGAGAATTCCTTATTTATACGCATCAACGCGATGTCTTTTAAAACTATCTCCCTTTTTAACGTTAGAGCTTTTCTCTTTGGGTAGTCAAGCTTTCTTTCTCGACCGACCCTTTGTGCGTCTTCCTTTCTTTCTTATCGAGGAAAAACTAGACTCTTATAACAAAGAGAAGAGAATGAGCGTTATTAGATTTCCAATATTTATAAAGTGCGCTATGCCATGCAGAACCTCCGAGGGAAATACAATAATCGTTTCCGGAACGATGAAGTTCGCGGGTTTGTAAAATCTAGTTACGCGGTCCCGAGCGTAAGTTAGATTAAATTAAATAAGACCGGCAAGAGCGGTGCCGCGAATCAACCGCGAGCGCTTCCTTGCGCACGCGGAAGAACTTCCATTCCATAGAGATCGAGAGTTACGCGAGTCAAAAGCCCGTCGGGACATTCTTTGTGCTGAGATTCGAAGTATATCGTATAACCGTCGGCGTTATAATCGATTCTTTTTTCACGCCATCTTTTTCTCGAGTCGCCTTGACGACCACGAAGAAAGAATGGTTTTGGCGATCAGAGTCCATAAGGAAAAATTCAACCAACTTCAACGATCTTATGGCGGTCGCATTAACTGGTCGAGATAGGAATGCGAGTCACGTAAGAGTAGGAGCGAAATTCGTCGTTTAGCTTTCGTCGACGCAGCCCTGTCACTTCATACGTACAAGGGCGGAGAAGTAGCGAATGTAGAGAACAAAAAAATATAAAAGGAGATGAGAAGGAGAGCGGGAGGAGGAGGAGGAGAGAGAGAGAGAGAGAGAGAGAGAGAGAGAGAGAGAGAAAGACGCCGATATGGAGAGAAAATAAAAAGAGCAGACATAGCGAGAGGTAAGAGTGGGTACCGTGAAAGAAGGATGAAGGAGACGCGGCAAGGAGAAGGGTAGGCGAGACGTCGTGCACGGTACTACTAGTCCTGAGGAGGCGAGATCTCTGTATTCGCGGCAGGAACCCGAACACTCGATAGTGTGCTTTAGAAAAATTCGTGACAGAACTGCTAAAGCGAACGGCGCACAATTTACGTTATTAAATCGGCGGAACGGCTCCGAAGCACCGGACGAGTGCTGCCTATTCGACGTTATTCCGCGTTTAAGTTCCTTTCGACTCTGCACTTGCCCTCCCCGCTTGCACGTCCCCGCGACCACCACCGACCGTTTATATTTCAACCCCTTCGTCGCCATCTAAGATGGCTTGGTCTGGCCGTACGTACCGACGACGTTCCGCCTCCCTTGCTTTTCACCTCGATAAGATTTTCTGGGGTTCCGGCGTGAGGCCATAAGGCGACCTGGATTTCCGCCGAAATTCAGAACTATACGTCCATCGGTGGTCACGTCCGCGCAACGAGACGAATTCGAAATTATTCTTTAATGTTATCTACCCACGATTTTGCGCCATCTATCTAGTAGATTCTGATGATTGTGGACGTGCTCATGCGAGTGCTGATTTACTCAACTTTTATTATTAGGGAAAAAATATCGTTATACATATATTATATATACATATAGCATTTATATAACGTTAAAGTTCTATGACAGGTTTCTAAAATTAGCTGAAAAAAAAGCATCATTTTCTTTTTTATCAGTTATCTATATAACTACTTTCATTACTTTTTCTGTGAATAAATATAAAAAAATGGCTGCAGCGAAGGTAAATATACAAAATATATACACGAATAAACAATGTGTAAATAGAATTTATTCTATAAAACATTCTGAAATCGATTTATCTTTTTTTTCTGCTGAACTCATAGAAATTATTACTTCATCAAATGTCTGTTGTTATAAAGTTACGTTAGCAGTTATCTACGACAAATTATACAATTATACAATTAAATCACTAAAATGTCTATACAAATCAGTGTATAATAACGTTACACGTTATTTAATATATATAATAAAATAATATTACATTATATATTAAATTATATATGATATCTCGAAATATTCTCATTTCTCATTTGTAAATTTAATATCCCGTACAATCACTAATCATGTGACAAAATATGTATATCGCTATTACATTGATTGGAATTAGTATATTCTTTGGAAAATATATTCTCCATTGTGAGCAGATCTAAAATAACATTTGAACAATTAAATAAACCCAAAGAAATATTCGGAACGCCACCCATCCCAGAGCACCCTCTCAGCGATATATTTCCGGCAACCAGAAAAATCCCTATTTGAGTTTCCAACAAAACTATTTGCCGCCGTCCCATTGTACCGCGAGTATACACAGATATATTTCAGCGGTAAACAGTTCGTCGCGACAGTGATAGAAACAAAAACAAACGCTAGCAAGGATGGATTGTCCCCATAAAATATGATAACGCTCAGAAACCTTATAGTTTCTGGTGGATGTGCCGTTGCAAAAACGTCATAAATATGCAGTACGGCGATCCGATACGACAGATTCGTTCTCAAGAGGTCTAGATTTTTGCATAAACCAGTGTATAAGAATTGTTGCTCGATGGTATCGTATTACATTATTTAGAATTTTTACGGCACTCGTGGACATTACATTAAATTTAGTTGATGAGTATATAAGAGCAGTAAAAACACAAATTGTTATAAGTACTCTTATGAAACAAATTCGCAATATTTATCCACTGTTTTTTTGAAACGTACAACCACAAAATAATTGCGTACATTTATCGAACCAATTTGAATATCATCTTCAATAAATTAAAGGTTTGAATGTAAAAGCAAAATAAATATTCTTTAGAATGTTACAAAATTATTTTAAATGATAAAAATTAATTTTAAATATTATTTAATTGTTAAATGCATGTCTTTCAATATTTATCAAAATTTCTTCAGAATAGAAATTTGACTAACATATTTTTTATTTATTATTGAGTATTTTTTATATTTGTTAAGTCAAGTTCTCATTAAAGTGATTACACAGATGATCATCTGTGATTTTGAAAAAAAATGTCCAATTAAGATCTATAATCTTGAAATGATATACTAATTTTGGATCAGTAATTTGATATATTGTAATATTACGACAGGAATGGATAAATAATGTTAATTCAATTTAGCTTGATACAATTCAAATAAATTTAATTGCAATAATAATGTCTGGAATTGCAATGGTAATTAAGTAGACGTAACTTAGTGCATCCAATTATATCACAAGAAATATGTTTTGTGCACATTATTGTGATACCTATTTTACCACGATATTGCCGAATACATATAACACGTTTACAATTTCCGCAAATAGTTAAACCGTTCAATAGTATTAAATGTGTTGCGTGCATATAGTATTATATGGTCTCTCATACATGTGCAAACATTTGGCAAAATCTATTTCATCGCAATTCACCGTACTAACCGCAAGCAGACTATGGACCAGTTATGGACACGACACGTAAAGCTGAACGGTATTATTGTAATTTCGCACTCAAAAACAGCCGTTGAAATCGATCGGAAGTTCAAATCAATATAATGTGTAAAATACAGAGGCCAAAACATGTAGAGGGATACGCCAGACTCACGCGCGTATTCCTTACTACCCTTCGTTTCTTATTGTCAGTGCAAAAGGCGATTTCTCTGCAAAACGACGTTACTCCGCATTCAGAGAATTTAAAACGAAGTCACGATTTCCCATATAGAATGCCGGATATCTACTCGCGTGAAATACTTCGGGATAAAGGCGTGTAGAGGATAGCTCGTGTCGATATATAGGATCTGTGCGATCTCTGCCTTTTATGAAACATTTTTACCAAAAGCAAAAATAATATACACCCTTCACTGAAGTTATATGTGATATACAGCAAGTCAGCTTTATTTCGTGTAAATTTCTACGCATTCATAAAATATTATTGTAGTTAAAATTTGCGAATATAAAAAATTTATGAAGTAATAAAAGAGAGATAATAACAAATATATGAAAAATGCTCATTTTCAGATGTTAATATGTTAAATGATTATCATTAACGTCTGAAAAATATTCTTGATACATATTATGTTTTCTCACATTATATAATATGTTTATACATATATAAAATTTATTTTCTCGGAATTTTCAAGATTACTATATTTCATACAGCGTAATTTGGTCGCCTTGCCCTTTGAAAGATCGTTGTAAGCTCAAAGTACGTAGTAACGATAGCCCCATTTAATTTTCATGCGATTCAAAGCGGATGAAACGTAACTAAAAAGAAAGTAAAGGGTATACAAATTGCGAATTTCGTTGCTTGCCCGCTTTCTACAATTTCGTGGCGCTGAAGACCAAAAGCTCACCAAATCCTTTGACGCGAAACAATTCGGCGCTACACGAGAGAATAATGGTTTAATGCGTAGAACTTACTCGTATCAACCAAATAGTTATTTCGGAATTATTATTGTTTATGTATCAATTCTGAAATATTTGTTGGATGTTCCTGCGTATTATATCATACTAAAATATAGTATGGGCCGACAAAAAATTTAATTATTAAGCATAAAGCATAACAATTACTTTAATATTCGCGTTATTTTTTCCCCAGGAAAGAATGCTAAATTTATATTTATAAATTTATATGAATATCAAATTAATCTCTCATTTTCTAGCAGATATGAAAATTTTACCCAATATTAACAAACACAATTGCTCCATTATTCAATTTCATGAATAGAATCGCTGACATTTTATTATAAATGGTTTTTACAGCAATTTACAGAAATGCATAAAAATTTATATAATATTAAAATTGGAGATGATGAGGCGATTATAATTTGAATTTATTTGGACATACTGTATTATTGGCATATAAAGCGTTAACAAGCAGCTATTACTATACTTGCAACTTACAACAATAATGCCGATATTTTTCTCTCAACATAATCTCCATTTTTCAATATCTACAAACGATGATGCGATCGATTGGATTTTATTTGAATAATTGATTTCCAATAAAAAGTTTATGAAAATATTCTTACTATGGATGACTTATTTCTGTCTATTTCATTCTGAATATTTAACGTGTTCAATTGTAAATAGGAGAAATTCAAAAGAAGTGGATTTAATGTGATGTGTTTACGATAAGATAATATCTGCCTTATCGAATTTAATTAATGGATCAACATATAGAATCTTATACAGTGTACATGTAGTATGAAGAACTGTGTAAACAATAATGATTATATCAAATTTATAGAAAACTAATGTATTTATCCTTACATAAACGCACAGGTCACTATAAAATAAAACTGCTCCGTACATAATGAACTTAATGATTATTTAATATACGTTCTTCAATGTTTATAAAAAATAGCCGAGTACATAAATCTGATCATAGTAAGTCTGCAACCTAAAAACGAATACATTCACATATTGCTTAACGAAATGAAAGATTAAGAGATTGTCGGATGAGTGAGGATGAACGAGTCTGAACGAGACTCTCCTATTATACTGTCCCAGAAAAACGATTCAGAAATTTAATTATCTTGTTCTCTCTCTTTTTAATTGTTCTAATTAAATGCTCAATTCCATCTCGAATGTGTTAAACATTTCAGAGCATTTCGCATGATTTAAGCTTGAATGTTTTTATATCACTAATTTACATATCAACAATAGAAAATATGAATCGACTGAACCAACTAAATAATGTTATTGTCAATAGCTATTGTAATAAAGCTATTTTCATATGTAAAATTTGTAACAAGTGTAATAAAGTAAAGAGTATTGTATGTGTATTTAGATTTTATAATAGAGAAGATAAAATTAGATATTATTATATGCGATATTTATAAATATTATACATCAAGTAGTGATATCATGATAATGTCGCTGCAGAAAAAATGAAATAAATTCTTCTTTTGATAATTATTTTCGCAGAAAATTTAATAATATACTACTTATGTCTATTAATAAAATCATTCTACAAGTTATCTATCCTATAATTTTATAAACAAAATACACGCAAATAATAAGATCTATCATTCAATTAAAAAACATTCGTTTAATATTATAATACAAGTAGCATTTTGTAGAAAGCTTTAGAAACAAATTCCTTCACAAATGAAATGTTTTTCTGGTGACAATATCTCCGTGATTAATGTATTAATCATTTATAAGTGGAAAGGTATGATGACCAAAAGAGTAATTTCAAAACTGCTACCAGAGACTGCAAGTTTAAAACGAATACGGAAATTTTCCGACGCGCAGCGTAACAACATCAAGCACGGAATGAAGCACAGTGTGTGCGGCTAGAATTTGAGCGTTCCTTTGGGATTTTCGCGTTGCATCGAACCACACGTAGCTACTGTAATAACGCTCGAATTTTTTAAGCGTATACATAGAACCATGATGGCACAATATTGATCGTGCACGATTTGTTCGTATTGTTTATTCTACTGCATTTTTTAAGCACGAGAAATCACTCGTTGCTCATGCATGATTTGTTGCCACTTCGCTTTCCCAATTTTCCGCGTTATCTTTCTAGATATTTCTTTTTTTAACTGTAGCTTTTGTAAGATATTATTGAAATGTATAAGACATAGAAAACATTACATTTTAGAACCATTAGATTGGAACTAAATTAAAAATGTCACTTCCGCGTTCGCAATCTCGTCCGACATTACAAAAAAGATTCATATGAACTTTTACATCGCAACTGGCTTCTATTTTTTTTTTATGACCAATCGAACATTTGCAGTTCGCTACTGGCCTTTTGCGCATTGCGACCTGTCCTATTTTCTTTTTTTTCCATTCTGTCATTCGATGTATCTCGCAATTTACAATTGCATTCTCGCGTTACCCATTTTTTCTATATAGATTTGCGTGATGCAAAATACGCGTTTTGATTACAAAACTGTAACCTATACGTATCTCTTTGTGAGCAAAATGTAATTTACATCTCTTTCTGACCTTTAAATTTAGTACTTGCATTACATCAATGTATGTATATCTACTAATTATTACTACCTAATGAAATTAGTACTATGCTTTTGCATAATCTGCACAAAGAGATTATATGACGGTACTATATATAATCAGATAACACATGAAATTCCAATATCGTGGCATAAATAAAAATATCAAATTAGCACAAAATAATTCATTATAAAGAAATTTAATTTAATATGCAAATTGTAATTAATTAATCAAATAATAATTTTATTATTTGGATAATTATTATTTGGATAATTAAAAAAAATTGAGGATATTCTATAAACTTTTTCTCGCTTTTGATTGTTATATTTTTATCGTGTATATCATGCATACGAAGGGAAAAAGTTGTATTTGCTTGTAGGGCTACTTTTTTGCAATAGCAGTTCAGTTTTCATAGAAGATAAATAATCAGTCCTATTCGCGAAAATTGTAAACGTATTTAATATTTGTGCACGTCCAATGGGATTTTCCGCCGCATTGCGTGTATAGCCTTGCCGCTTTCGTTCCGTTTAATAGCGTCGAGAGCTACCATAATCCACGATGATAAATAATTCCTATACCGGCGAAAATCCTTTTCAGCTTATTCACCACGTATTACTCGTATATACGCGGATTAGAGTATCTCTCTCCGCGAATGGTACGTATTGGTCGCTATTTTCCACATTTTGCTGTTTCATGATCTAAACAGCTAAGAAACTTCTATCCGATTTATAACGGTAGATTTTCCATCAAACTTACTTTTCCAATCATTAGTTATAAATGGCCTTCCAGACGAAGACTTTTCATTTTATAATGTAATATGATTATATTCTTTTAAATAAATGATTGTGACGATTAATCGGTGAAATACATTTCTTTTAATGTTTAATCGCAAAATTTCGATTAATTATTAATGTGTAATCATATTATACAAAGTATGTATTGAATCCGTAAATCTTTAAAATCGAGAATCCAGTTAATGCACAGGAATGTTCAGCCGCATTAATGACTCTATATTTCCGCAAAGGATTACCTGTCGATAATCCGTTATTTCCGCCGGTGCATAGTATCTAATATGAACGTTTTGCATATTCTATCGCTATATGGATCCGTTAATTTTTTAATAGCACTTCCGGCGATTCTATTGTCGCGTCATATTACTCAATATTTAACATGGTACTTCGTTCATTTGAAAGTAGATTGACGCCCATGCGCATGTTCTCGACCATTTTATCGAGTGATTGTGAACAAAAACCTGTGGCTGAAGGCATTTTTATACGTGTATATGAAACGAGAACGAGAGATAGAAAGGAAGATAGAAGAAATGACAAGAGTCGAGGCGCGGAAACATTCATTAATCTTTCCTCAGGTCCTTTTCAATTTTCCTTCTCTTCCCTTTGCGTACGAATGTACCTGTGGCGTCCGACAATATATACACGATGCTTGCTCCTTGTACCCTGGAAAATATTCCTCCCCCAGAAGGCAATTCTTGCAATTTATTAACGTCTACATCTCGGCATTTAACGTAACAACTCGGACTTTCTACGATACGGACGGAAGACTCGGAGATGAATTTGTCGTGGTGCATCTTGAATCCGCCAAGACTGCTTTTACTGCGTAAAGGATGAATGTTATATGACGTCATAAATTTATAACGTTTTGCATTTTCATGATGATATCTCTCTCCGCGAGCTCAACGATAAAATAAATTCTTCTTAAGAGCATTTTGAAATATTTGTGTTAAAATATCAATGCTAAATGTGTGTGTGTAAATGCGCGCGCGCGCATGTGTGTGTGTGTGTATTGTGCGTGTATAATCATAGAAATTATTTCTTACAATTTATTATAAGGAAATATGAACCGATTAATACAGAATAAATAAATATTTTTTACTTCATCAGATGGGATTTTGTATCTAATAATAATTTTTGTGAATTTTATTCCAAACTTCAATTAACTGAATTTCATTTTTATACTTTAAAACGATTTTTATTTGATCTTAAAACACAGTTTTTTATTATCAAAGCTGAAAATGCAGAAGAGAACTGTGTTAAATACGTATTATATTGCCTAAAATGTACCGCATCAATATACTATTATTGCTTTATTTTTTTACATTTAGCAAAATATATGAAATAAATGAGAAATTAGTAATACAGACAAAAATGTAATAGATTACATTTTGTTTTGTGTTTACTAACAATACTTTACAAGATCAATTGATATTAATTTTTGATCAATTTATATAACTGATAATAATGTAATGCCATTTTATTCTGAATTGTTATATTTTCAAAAAAGTTTATTGTAGAATATTTTACATTTACTGTATAAATAAATAAATATATATATATATATATATATATATATATACATTTGCAACAAGTATAAAGATTAAATCGATGTTTTTATAAAACCTATCAAGTTTCTCTTAAATTGTATCATTACAAGGTGAGACTGTTAATTGATAATAGTAAAAAACTGATAATTGGTATAAATATAAATGTTAATTGTAAAAATATATTCAAGCCCGTGTATATTAACATAATTATTTTTTCATTGTTAGCACTTTAAGTGATATCGCATTTGGTAGCTCTTTCTCATTCACATTATTGAATTAATTTAATATGACGAACACTGATGTAATGAATCAACTTAATATTATTGATGTAAATAAGCGTTTCAATCAAATTATAATCATTAATGCAGATACACGATTCGAAAGCATAAAAAAGGCGAAATATAAAATTTACAAATTTATTAGGCATACAATTCGATGACCAAAAATGTCAAATTTATTTATTGTGTATCTTTTACATTCTTATGGTACATATGGGAAAAAGTTCGTGGCGTTTTTCCCATTATTTTATATCCTCTAATAGTAATTAGCACGTTATTTCTAAAACTGATATGCTAAAAGTAGTAAAAAGGCCAGAATAAAAAAATAAAAGATTAAACATTTTTATCTGCATGTGCTATGCAAAAATAATTTTTAAATTCAGCTTTATCTAAAGTCGGTCTATTCCATTGGATCGAAAGTAATAAGGTTGCGGAACAATCTTGGCTGGAGGGTGAAGAAATCTCACGGAATGCAGAATAGGAGATTGGGAGGTGGATAGCGGAAGCCGGAGGGAACGGAGCCCCGATGCTCCTCCACTTTTAATGAGCGGTGAATCTACCTGTCCTATAATTGAAGCGATGTTGCGAGCGCAAATTGCAGAAACCCGTGATTGGCGCGGCGAAGAGAAACTACGGCAGCTAGAAATGCAGCCAGCTAAAAACTTTTCTAGTGGCCAGGTACTCGGAACTTACAGAAAAGTTCAAGCAGCCTTCGCATTTTTATTTATACACTCTTATGTGTCTATCGCTGAATTTTTTTTTTAATCGCTTTTAATTGATCACATGTTAATTCGTGCGCATTTTTCTCACTTAAGAGATTATTAAAGAAACATACGAAATTCAATTTTAATTTAAAACAGTAAAACTGAGAAAAGAAATTCTATTTTTATTATCTAATCTAAAATTATTATCGGATCTAAATATTACTTCAAACAAATTCTTTTACAGAAGTTTATTTCGATACATAGAAAAAAGATAAAAAAGACAAAACAAGAAAAAGAACATAAAAACTAAAAACGAAGAAATTATATTAGTGAAGGAAAAACCAATTTATTTCGATTCGTAGTTAATACGTATAAATATGCGAAATATGTTATAAAAAAGAATTCTTTAATCGACTTGTATTCTTGGTTGTGAAAAGATTATATCGTGCACACTTAAGTCAACGTTATGGGATAAATTTGCATATTCTCAGAAAGTTTATTTCTTTATGATCCCATGGTGTATCTTAAATTTTAAAGCACCATGTGAGTATAATTTTAATTAAATACCTTCCCACTCTCTGGAGAACTTTTAAAAAAAGTTTCAAATATATATTTTTTAAATTTCATCAAATATAAGATACAAGAATCGTTACGCGTCATCATTTGTCTCCGCTTTTTCTCCTATTAATAATATAGAATATCAATTAATAATTTAATAATTTAATAATTTTTTTTAACCACCAAGAATTGTGATGGCAACAAAAAAATCAAATGATTGTTTTTGAATAATGGACACATAAAACTTATTAAAGATTATGGCGAGTCATTCAAATCGGCAAAATCACTGTTGAAATGCCGCAATAAAAGAGATTTATCGCATCGTGAACTAATGTCGCTTATATTCTCATAAGAGATGATTTTCATCTGTTTTTACAGTTTGTTCACGTTAAATGTAAAGAAGGTGATGATTGAAAGTATAAAAGAAATTAAATTTATTACAAAACTAATTGCAATATATCGTGTTATTACTACGTGATTATTAGCGTTAAAAAAATTAAAGAATCAAAGCGAAGCCGAAATGTTCGTTTATGTAAATTAAACTTGAATATATTTTTATAATTACGCATAATTTACTGCGTTTGACTTTCATTGGCCCAATCATTTTATTGTTTTGTTTGTATTAGCGTTAACTTACAATAATAATACAATAATAATAATTCTCATTTTTTCTTCTAATGATAAAATTTAGACTGAATCCTGTCTCTGAAATGAAAGGATTTTGCACGCTGCGAATGAATGATACGAATGATAAGAAAGGACACGGAAAATCCAATATCAAATTCATATACTCGCAGCTGCAGTATGTAACTGTGACATGTAATATCCTGCAAAATGCAGCAAATATTAATAATACAGTTTTTATCACGCGTTGTGTCCCGTGCATATTACTAAAATGAACTTTTTCGTGAAAAAAGTCCCTAGTCGGTATGCAGTATGCACACGTCATTTGTAGAGACAATATTGTCAAATAGATGGAATGGATCGGCGAATAATAAACTATATAGATTCATTCGCTAAAGGTGAAAAAGTGATGTGACTGGTTGACGGTACGACAGCGAGCGCAGCGTACAACTGATTAAATTGGCGGTGAGAGCTCGTGGCAACATGTGCACAGCAACTCGTGTGGAAAAACGTTCGGGTAACACGAGCTATCCATCACAATCAATCAGCGCAGGAGGAATGTCGGTTAAAAAAAATGAGCACTCTCCAATATCTTTGCAAGCTTAAACTGCAGCATCCGAGTTAATATTGCGACACGAGAGTTCTTATGAAATTTTCTTGCTGGACAACCTAATCATGAAAAATTGCTCATCTAGTCTCCTTTTCTACAGAAATAGAAATTCATTTATCCTTTTTCTTCACGGTTTTTATGTCGCAAAAAAAGAAACGAAACTGATAAAAATAATTCTTGAGAGATAAAGAAAAGTTAGAAGTCTAATCTCTTCTTTGTTTATTGCGTTATTATAGTAATTTCTCACTGAGGATTTAATTATTTTAATTGACTTATATCACATTAAAATCACGTATGAATATTTGAAATTTTAACAGCAAAGTTTTATTAGGTCTCCAT
The DNA here is from genome assembly GCF_000143395.1 of Atta cephalotes. Lineage (NCBI taxonomy): Eukaryota > Metazoa > Arthropoda > Insecta > Hymenoptera > Formicidae > Atta > Atta cephalotes. The sequence goes on from NW_012130085.1 coordinate 2,176,701, forward strand.
TAGGGAAATTATAATTTCTTAAAATTTGTAAAATCTTTATGAACTTATCGAGCCACAAAGTTGTATGTCGCGTATGGCTATGGTACGACATGACGTATGATATCGCGTTGGAAATATCGATCGTGCAATTATTCTGATATGAGTTACGGTGGACAACGATCGTGAATTAGATTAAGCCGGTGACACATGGTGATATGAGTTACAGGATCATGTCCGACGTAGACCAAAGCGCCGTGAAGATAATATGGGAAATGTGGAGTGCGGCGCACTATCTCATCCTTTCTTCCTCTTTCGTCTCGGACACTTCTCTCGGCTTACTCTACTACTAGCTTCCTATGAGCAGTTCAGTGTAAATGGCTATCCGGAACGGGTCAGCAAGATTAGCTGAATCGCATGGAAGCACGAAATGGTTGGTTGGCAGCATAATAAATTCCATCTGTTATGAATTTTGGTTTCTAGTTCATTATAAACGAATTTGCTGTCGCGAGGGATGTCGAATAAGTTTCGATAAAGATGTCTTGATATATCAAATGGAATAATAGAAATCACTTATTGTATATATGTACTTATTGTATATATGTATACAGATCTAATATCAACATATTGGATATTGACGTAACAGTACAACAGACAGAGAATAGACCGTCGTCAATACAAACGACATAATATGTCTCACGAAAGCTCAACATCATCAAATATTTGGACATAATACATTATACCTAATCTACATATAATCGTAATATGAAAAATATTGAAATTCATTGGAAGAATATTTGTACAAATTACTTTAAATTTTGATTCTTAAATAAAACAATCACGATTTTTCTATAGTATAATGTTTCTTCGAAGACATTATTCATACATTTTGCTCATGTTTTATTTATATCATTATACCTGCCTTTAAGATCAGCTGATAAATAACCAAGTCAGAAAACTTAAAGCAGCACATGTATATATGTGCGAATAAATATAAAAAATACAACACGGAGAGAATTTTTCATTATATTTTATCACAAAATTCGCTACAAATTTTATCATGTTTAATGATAAATGTTTAGTGATAAATGAACAATTTAGCAACCTAATAAATATTATCGTAAAGATAGGAATTTTGTAAATATATAAAGGCAAATTTTATAAATTGCATAATAAAAATTACCAAGTACATTGTAAATTGTTTTAATGCAAAATATTTACAAAATACTTCGTAAAATTTACACATTACATTTTATATTATTTAATACAAATCAGTTGTCATTATATCATTACATTTTAGCATATATAATTTCCAGGAATTATCAGGATTCCTTAATTAATTTTTATATATAACTGAAAAACTGTATTGTCAAAGTACATCTCTCAATTACTTTCGTCTTCGAACTCAAGGCTTCAGCCGCCATGGCTTTAATCTTGTGAATGATCCTCAATGCTGCGCCTTTTATTCTATATGATTGTTTTTTTAAATATAAGAAATTGAATCCATCGCGTCCATCTATCGGTGACGTGTACTATTGATCGTAGTGAGTATCAAGCGACTTTAGCGTCGTTTAGTAAAGATAACGAATATAATCGATCAATTATCATACTGGTAAAATTTACATAAACGTCTGAGCCAAGTTGAAAAATATCATGACAAATTGTAAAAAATTTATATAAAATATTTTATACGTTTATGATTATTTGGTATCTTTTCTATTTAAAATAATATTGTAAAAGAATCATAACTGTTTAATATATTTTAAAATTATTGAAATTGTATTGTTTTTAGTCAAATAAATTAAACTTATTTTATACTACATATATACTTATTATAAAAATATTAATATATCAGAAAGAATCACATAAAATTTTTTGAAATATCATATGTTGTCTCACGATTATCACGATTTTCAGGATAAATTCGAAGAGAAAATTCTCTCCGTGATAAACTTTATATATCCCCTGATTTCTCATTGTATTTTCTAAAATTAATATTGTAACATTATTCATAAAATTAACGTTGTAATATTATTCGTAAACAAACGAGAATATCATATGTAATACAATAAATTAAATAATACAATAAATTAAATTAAAAGGAAGCATAATATAGTTCGATCTGTTTTTCTTTCGCTTCCCTCATCCAATTCTATTGTCCTTCTACATAACAATTTAGGATATAATACCTTGTTCGGTTTAATAAGATTATCCGGATCATAATGAAAAGCATGAAGTTGTTTTCGATACTAGAGGAATTATGATCTGTTTTCTATTCTCCGCATCAATTCCAACAAAGTAATTCAAGTATCAATTTATCGAAATTAAATCAAATTATAATGAATCAATAAAATATTCTTATATATTTTAATGAATAGCACATACACACAAGTATGCTGAAAATAATAATGCTCGTATCAATTTTTGTTTATCATTATCACGAAATAAAGTCAATGGATAGATAAAGCGGAAAAATGTATTCATGTCAGAAAATATATATTTCGTTATAAATATCGTGTAAATTCGTGAAATCCTGTCATTTTGATCTTTGACTAATAATAAGTAGTGTAATGCATGTAGACTTTCAACTTTATTTTTTTCCCATGGAGTAATCTTTTCTTTTGTTTTATATAAATCGAGACACTATACGCTTTATTTAGATCCATTCGCTAATATTTTTATTCAATGTAATTGGTCTATTGTTTAGTCTCGACTAATGTAAAAGCTAAATGAAGATTTACATTCACAATTTATATTCATAATATAAACAGACGATTTTAATTGTAATTGTTCCTCTAACAAATCTCGATTCAATAGCTTTAAATCTACAATTAAAATTGTTTTTATATGTACTGTTGATAAATATGGTTACATTCATAATTTCAAATTATATCAATTTCAGTTTTTATCATTTCTATAGGTCAGCCACTGCTCTTACTCAATATGTCATTAATTAAATTAAAACAATGGAGTTAAACAATTTAATTCTAGAAAATGTATTAAATTTGGTTCAAATTTAGTTTATTATTTACTAAGTTTATTAATATAGATATTGTTTATTTTGAAACTAATCACAGAAATAGATTGATTTACATTTTGATACGATATGGAAGTTAAAAATAAATAAAATTTCGTTTAACACAAAAGATTGATTCAAGCTTGTTCCTTTGATATCTAACAATGATATCTAACATTATATCATTATAAATTGTTAAAAAATTTTTTTACTAATCACTAGTTATGTTACAACAGAAAATTGTAAATGATAGGTATGTATTGTAAATAATAGGTATGTTTCAAAAGAACGCGAAATGCATAAAACATAAATTACGTACATTTTCTATACGTATACAATCTCATTGATTTACATTGATTAAAAGAAAATGCATGAAGCGCGTAATAACGTAATTGAATACCTCGGTTGAATAATTGCAGGGAAAACTTACGTAGATTTATTTACAATGGCATTAATGGTACGAAATAGTAGCGCATCTCATCGAATATCGATCACATGCAATCTAGGTGAACGCATTCCTTTCCTCGTTTCTCTCGTCATAAATTAGCAGCGAATTCGCTTCAAGTAAACCGAAGGAGGAATCATGAGGACTTCGACGATTAGACTCGTCGAAAGTTGCCAAGTTTTCTTTCCCCCGGCTCACTTCGGCACCTTCTTCCAACGTTATAACCAACCATCTACCGCACGCTTCTCGTGAGCTCCCAAAACTTACTTCCGTTGAGAGCACTGAAGAGCGGACGAGCGAACGAGCGAGCGGCGTGTCCGCAAAGGAAAGTGGAGCGCATCCACGTTGAAGAAAGAAGGAAAAGAAGCTATGGTAACTTCTCGCGTACCTCTCTTGATTCTCCTTTTTCTTCCGCTTCTTCCTTCGAAAACTGCGTCGGCAACGAAAAGCTGATCGTACTCGTCGCGGAATCGAAGAGATGAAAAGCTAACTTCGAGGCGCCATCTGATAATATACCTACGGCAACGGGATCGAGGCTGTAATTGGCTTGACTTCCTATCGATGCAGAGTCGATGGAGCCCACGCGACGGAGTCGACGAAGAAACTTGGCTCTATCGATTGCTCCATACCGATGCGGCGCGGCGGCTGGGCCGATCCGAGGGGTCAGCGATTCGAGTACGTTTCCCTTTCTCGCTTTGACTTTGGTACTTACTCCGTGACTTTACCATCCACTGTTTCTATTCTCACCTCCAAAATTTGATCCCTCGATACACTGCTACCTTACCGTTGCTCAGAACTCGAAGACTCGAGAGCGTGTTCGCATAATTCATAGGATTTCGGCGTTAAAGCGAGAATGGAACTTTCCCGGCTGGGTCCCGAGTAGCGAGAATTCAGCTAAGTGATACGCCGTGCATTCCCGTCATAGATTCTCCTCGTTGACAGCGACAGCGCCAACGAACTGGGTCGACTTTGGAGCACCCGGGGTCTCCGTCCCTTGCTGTTCTCCCGGTTGTTTGTACATTGTTGGATGCTTTGTAGCGAATTCCGTAGATAACATCACTCGTAACAGCAGAGAATCGTTCCAAAATCAAGCAAATCAAGTAGTTATTTCCTTGTTTAACAATTGTTTAGGGACCTCACTGGGATTTGCTTTCAAAGTTCGCGGACAGTTCACAAAATTAATATATCCTGGTTTAATATAAAATCAGTAAAGATTGTAGTAAAAATTTTCAAGTTCTTGCTACAGATTAACATTTTAATTTCGAATGTTATAAATAAATTTTTTATTTTCATGTGATATTTCAAATATTTTATTATTCTTAACAATGGTATTTAAATTAAACCAACTTTTAAAATACAATACGATTTGTAGTTTAATATTAAAAAATTAAATGAATTTCTTAATAGTTGATTGTGATCGAGAAAAGAGCAAGCATGCAAATGTTTAACAATTACTGTACTTATTCCATTATATATTCCGTGTCTCGAACGAACATGTTCTTTATTATTTTACAACAAATATTGCAGACTGCAGTAGAGAATCAAGTGAAACAAGATATATGAGTAATTATTTATTAGACTTTGGTATGCGGGATCGCAAAGTCTGTAATTACCAAAGATAGGAGATTACCTAAGCATGCTTACCGCTGGACTTTCGACCAAAGACCTTCATTAAGAACAATACCGTCAATAAGCTTAGTCGAATTCAACACTCTGGACTATTGTCTTATCAACGACTGAATACGTGCGGTTTACTGCTGTGTAGTCAATGCTATGTAGAAGTACACAGAACATTACAGAGAGATCGCTGCAATAATCAAGTCTTGAGATTTATGCTTTTGAAATAACGTAGATATTTTATAAGCAATACAATTATAATATTGCAAAAAGATAAATTATTTTTATACAGTTTTATACAAAATGAATAGTGTTAACACCATCAATAATTTTTGTCAAGATATTATTGAATCTTAATTATTACTCATAAATGTTCTGTCGCATTGAAAACATAAGAATAAGAAACATATTCTTATACATTTTCAATGAAAATACAATTGAATGAACAATGTTTTCATATGTTTTTGATTGGACTAGATACTATCCGAAGATACATTCTACACTTTTTCCTTATTTAGAAATTGTATTGAATCGTTATTGAGAAATATCAAAGTAATATATTTGCATTTTTAATTTAATCTCGATTTCTAAAAACAATATATTTTAGATATAATAATAAGTAGGCTTTTCTCTGTAGATCTGTCTACAGATATCAGTTTAAATAAAAATTTAAAATATTTTTAATCATTATTTTAAAATTATCGAATTAAATAATTATCATACGCGCGCACGCACACACACACACACACACACACACACACACACACACACACACACACACACACACACACACACACACACACACACACACACA
>NW_012130085.1:2183723-2188808 GCF_000143395.1 Atta cephalotes
ATTCAAAGTTCTTATTAAATCCCCTGCTTGTCGATACTTCGCACGTGAAAAATTTATTTCATCGAGCTACATATCGTTATAATATGACAAAAAAATGTTTATAAAAATAGCCCTTTTTGCAACTTGAATTGTTAATTTCTCAATTGCGATATAATAAAACAATTTGGATTCGTAGTCTATGGATTTAGTCTAAAAATACAGTGTCTAAAAATTTACAGGAAATGATTGATCTTATTTTAGTAGTTTATTTTTCAAATAATGATAGAATTAAGTAGGGAATAATAAATTAATAGAATAAATGTGTGTGTGTGTGTGTGTGTGTGTGTGTGTAAATTAATAGCATTAAAATAATGTTATTGAGATTCATTAACAATTTCTCGGATTACTATTGTAGTTTCTATTTAGTGCGCTCGTTAAGCGGCTTATCTCTATTTGATACAAACTTATGTATTATTATATAATTATGTATTCTCTCCACTATCCTCTAAATCTCCTTCGTTGACAACAACACCGCGAACGAACTGGGTCAACCAAGCTTTCAACTCACCCCGCCATCCTTGTCCGTATCTCATGGATTGTTCCACATTGCCACTTCGTAGGAGATTCTGAGCACGACGGTCGATATCATGGAGAAATAGTGAGACGTGCATATACAGAGGGAAAAAAAGACGTAAAAGAACTCATTTATCTGATTTTTAAATCCCTGCGCGTCTGTTACATTCGATGCAGATATATTTGATTGAAAGTAGCGATGCAGATTTAATGCGGATTTAATGTGCACACGAATACAAGTTCTACAATTTACGGATTTTATGTCATTGTTCGGCAAATTTATTATCCTTCTCTTTTACTTTACTTCCGCTTCTGATAATCGATGCGATAAAAATATGGTTCGACATTATATGCGCAGGGACAGCTATTGCATGTTCACGAAGAATTACATCGTATTTTAAATTGATGAATACCTCATCCGTCTCATATTGGTACAAATTTAATTAAAGTTCAATTAATACCCGTTAAATCCGTATTAATTCGGAAAATCAATCAGATTTAATTATCGCGAATACTATTGTACAGTTCAACCCGCCAAAGCGAAATATTAAATGTGTCAGCAAATGTATCGACGTGAATCATTACTACACGTTATTACATTTTCTTCGCAGATTCCAATGATAAATTCTCTGAAGAAAATAACGCGCATTTATCTCAGCTGTAATACACTGTATAAAAGTCGATTATTATTTCATATCACAGATAACGAGACAAAAACCTATACATGGAATCCCAACGTAATAAACTACATTGTGATTCGATAGATAATCATTATTTCACTTTGAACTTTAAAATGAATTAAATGTATAAATTGTATGTTTCCACATCCCAATAGAATTTGTCAAACATGTTTGTCTTCGCGGGATGTTGTCAAGAGCGGCAGACAAGTTTGCGTGCCGATCGGCCGATCGGTATTGCCAGTGTTATACTCATGAAACGTGCATGGTACGCGGCAGGACGGCCTACGATGCGAGCTCGTAAAATTGCCGAGAGATTCGGACGATAACCAGTGTTTTCCAATTTCCGCCACGTCAAACAACCAGCCAGATATAGGTGCATATGGCGATGATACTCGCCAATAGCTCGAAATCTCCGGTTCATAAAGAGACTGCATCATTTTGTCGACAATAAACAGCAAATACATTCCATGAAATTCTCTATTTTCTCATCTTTTTGCTTCGTGTTATTCTTCACACGATGAAAGAAGAAATCGAAAGTAGCGGTAACGAATGTCGCAAAGTAAATATGCACTATAACAAAAAAGCGAGCGTTACACACTCGAGAATTTTTTACAAAAATCAATTTTACATAGAAATTAATTAGCCAAAATTGTTGTTACAACACGAAATCAGAATATTATTTTATTATAATATTGGGTCGTCCGGAAAGTTCGTGCCGATGTTGAAGAAAAATTGAAACGCAGAAAATTTAAATTTTAGTATACATTTATTAAATTATATAGGTTAGTCGGCACGAACTTACCGGACAACCCAATATTACAGCGTTGCATTATTAATATAAATTCGCGAAGAACTGATCGGATGTAAAAATATTAACAAAATCTTCTTAGCGCACGATAATAATATTATCAGACCGGATATGATGAACCGAAAATGATGAAGTTAATGAAGATGTAAATCGCAGCGGAAATATTCTTCCATGGTTTTCAGACTTTATTTCTCCGAAAATAGCAAGCGGTTATAATATGGTTTATAGTATGGTCATATTCGCAGGACGGTATCGCGTAGTAGTTACTGTGCCGTTGTCAAGGTACGATCTGAAAATTAACAACAATCAAGGATAGCAGAATTACAATGCATGTCACAGCGATTCGTTACGCTTTGCACTCAGACTTTGAATGTTCGACCGATTCACCGTACATCTCTATAGAGGAAATGAATACATTGAGCTAGCTCAAGAGAGAAAGAGACATCAGAAAGTTGGCTACTTTCCTAGCACATACCTCGCCTGTGCCTCGCTTATATATCACGATATATGGGAGGATATACGGTATACGAACATTATGCAACTTACTTCGTGCACACGCGCGTACTGCGAAATCAGAACGGGTTATTTCCCGGTGACAGGTGATACGGGACCTATCCGCGTTGTATGCAACCAGTGCCAGCGATGTGCCATTGCGATGCCACTGTACAAAGACTCACGAGTGTGTAGGCACATGACGAAGGGATGTAAGTAACATTGGACAACCGAGTCGAACGACATGAGGGGGTATTGGATGGAAACTGAACTTTGTGTGTACCACAGAAATATTCCCGTGAGGGCATCGCTGAACCACTCTGTGTCACGCTGTGAACGCGAATATTCTCGTTTCAACGACAGGTGACAGAGTTACAAGATCCAAATGAACAAAATTACGAAGAATGTGGAGATTTAGAAATGTGTGATAATATCTAACAATACTTGTAATACTACAATTTAATGACTCTGCAATATTTATTAAACTTAATTTAATTTAATAAGTTTAATTAATAAACTTAATTTAACTTCATTAAATAAAATATGAAATTGTACACAATAATAATAATTAGAATTTTCTTGAAAAATATCGCAAATAGAAATTATTTCAATATAAATTCTTGTCTATTACACTGCCATAAATTAAAAATTGTCGGTCATAAAACTATTGTATATTTATAACATGAATATATTTTTTAAAATGTAAACTTATTTCTGCGAGTTAAATTTACTTTTAAAATTACTTACTTATTAAAAATCACTCTATACATTATACGGTATTATTAGCATAACTGTAAAATAACTTTGATCGTCTTTACGTTTAAAAAATTTCTATAAAGTTAGAAAAACTTCAAGTACTCCAATCCTTCAAACTATGTGTGCGGGCAATTGTTTAAATTACGTACTCGAGAAAGAAGAAAATTCGCGATCTTAAAAGAAAGGAACTACTTAACTTGGTAGCTTTGAAGGATGATAAAGGAAATGACCCCTTCCTAAGAACGAACACTCTCTTTCTGCTGATATTCTACTGTGGAATAAACGAACCAATGATAAAGACAGATTAAAGCTAAATTTATTTAGCCGATACTTATAAGAACAGCAATATTGTAATAAAAATACTAGAAAGAGTTTGATTGTTTTAATTGTAATTTTGATTAAAATGGATAAATTAGAACTTACAGGTTGAATCTATTATAATTATTTGAGAGATAATCAGAATTCTGATTGATATGATCAAAATGTTTTATTCGTGCATTTTCAATCAGAAAATTTTCTCAGTGAAGAAATAAGAATAACAGTTTAATCTAAGGAAATGAGATGTAAAACCTTATTAATTTTAAAATTGATGGAGACGTAAAATAAATAACTTCAATATGATAAAAGCAACACACAGAACGTCTAAAAGTTATCAATTTAATTGTTCATGTGTATTTATTCTTATTTTTTCGAAGAAAATTGCATTCAAATTGTATGCAAATGTGTACTCCTTGCATCGTGGAAGAGAGCTCTTATTTTTCAACACGTTCAAAAAAAAAAACAAGAGATAAAGGAGTTAACTAAACGAGATCATTCATTCTCATATATAAATATTTAAACAATTCGTATGAGATGGACAAGTTTCACCAACAAAACTGAGAAGAGAAAGTGTAGTTACCAACACAGCCTGTTTCAGACTATAATAAATCATGTGCGGTATGTATCGCCACCTACGTATCGTCCAATACATGCGCGTCCAACGCACGCCACGCTAAGTACCACCCAGACGTTATTTAGCACTAAAATATTAGCATGGCGAAGCCGCTGTACGATGATTAAATTACGACGCCGCAAGACTGCACGCCTTCCGGTAACGCGGAATATTTAATTTTCACGGTTGGTTTCGATGGTGAAACAAGGGGATTAAGTAATCTCATTTCCCAGATTCTGAAAAGACGAGCAAGCCGCTTGTGCCTTAGACGAAAGTAGATGGGTAGATATACATAGGTAGGTACACACAGGCGACGAAAGATAAAGCGACTTTTGTGTACAACTCCAAGTTCGGATAGGAGAGAAGACGGTGGAATGGAACTTTTCAGTCTTATACCGTGCAGAAAATGCTGGGAAGTGTCGAACGGTCTCGAATCGCCGGCAAATCATTCCGAGATTAACCAAAGAGACTCGCGTTTTCGATTCCAATCTTCATGTCCGCTTATCCGATCGAGCTCGTTTGCCACTTTCGCGAGAGAGGATCGATTTGTACGATAATGAAGTTCTAATCTCTGATATAGAACGGACTACAGCGTGGAAGACGTCCGACGTAATATCGGAGACGCGTTTGCAGGAGCGATCTACACGTAAGGTTGCCTGGAAATTGAATTACAAAATTATATTCAAAGGCGTCACTTAAAGCTTCGGCGGGGCAAATGCGCGGCGAATAATGTTTCGTCCGCTGGGATTTAATTACGCTGGCGTTTCGAAGTAATTTAACGAAGAGTATTGCCAACTTTGTCCGCAAGAGAGAGAGAGAGAGAGAGAGAGAGAGAGAGAGAGAGAGAGAGGAGGAGGGAGGAGAGA
>NW_012130085.1:2190755-2198728 GCF_000143395.1 Atta cephalotes
TACTACTATCTCTCTCTCTCTCTCTCTCTCTCTCTCTCTCTCTCTCTCTCTCTCTCTCTCTCTCTCTCTCTCTCTCTCTCTCTCTGTATGTAGCTAAATTTTTACACTTTAAAAAACAGCGATGTCTAATTCTCATTGTGTTAATGTTAATATTAACATTAATATAATGTGGATTTAACCAAGGATTTTAAATTCACACCGTGATAATATTGATAAATAGATTTTAAATCCAGAGATTTTAAATCCATACACTGAAAGAAAAGATTAGCTGCTGCAATAAATTAAATAGTAAAATATAACATAGTGTTCTTAATTGGCTGCAGCAGCCAATTTTTTATTGCATTAGCTAATCAAAATCCTGACATTGCGGATAGGCTAACACAATGAAAAATTGGCTGTTGCAACCAATTAAAAATGCTATGCCATATTTTACCATTTAATTTGCTGCAGCAGCCAATCTTTTTTTTCAGTGTATTAATATTAACATCAACATAGAATTAGAAATACATTCTAAAAAATATCAGTATGAATTTAATACTTTTAATACTTTTGGATTTAATACTTTTTGTGGATTTAACATCCATGCGATGTCTGTATAAAAATGCAGACACAACAAAAGAAATAAGGAATTAGGAATAAGGAGTAACGAAAATTTCAACCTATCAGAAATCAAATACAGCGGAACATACGGTTTTTGATAGGTTGAAATCGTTATTCTTTATACAGACATCGCATAGGTGTTAAATCCAAAGTATTAAATCCATACCGATATTTTTTAGAGTGTAGATATATTTCAGCAAGTACATTTTGACAAAATCATTCATTCCAGAAAAAATTATATATTGTCTTGAAACTGTGAGAAATTAAGTCCACAGCAAACGACGTCCATCGAGATTTGATGACAGGACAAGGAATATTAAAATTGTTACAAGAGGACCATGATGAAATTTTAGAAAAAAACAATATTTTCGAAGATAAATTTCATCGCACACAAATTTTTTTGCAGAAATGTTATCTTAGTATTCATATATTGTATTCATATTGGCCGTTTTCATTTACGCAAAACGAATTTTTACAGGTGCGCTAGGACGTCAGGAGAATCGAGTTTCCACCTGAGCGAAAGTTACTCGACACCGTTGGCGTAGGTATAGGACGAGGGTGAGAATGAAACACAGAAGCGAAGCAAAAGAGCAAGAGGGACAGGGAAACGCGAGCAGCGAGGAAACCTTTTGCAGTGGCATGAATCGTCGACAGTCCTTTTTCCACCTACTGACGCCGTTGCGACATTCAATTTCCACATTCCGCACGCAGCGGGTTCACCGTGAGTACAATCTATATACTTCTAGATACCGTGCGTACCTATGTATATATAGATGTATATAACTATCAACAATAATTCGAATACGCCCGGTTAAGCATACGCGCGATGAAGTTGCGATAAACTGGGTTCCTGATCGTTCGCACGCATACACGCAAGCGGTCGGATGCGTGCAAGAACGACACACGCGCCCGCGCACCATTGAACGTATAACGTTCTCGATAAGCTTGTGCAACGCGCTCACGGGGTCGTTACTTCGTCCGGCTAACAGGTACGTCTATGCATTCGTGTTCACTACATTGCGTGTCGGGGGGCGTGGGGCGATTCACCGCAAGTAATTAGGTGATGTGTTTATCGCACATCAGTTATCCGCCGGCACAACGTGACGGACTAACTAGTGATAATCGATTATCACCCTCCGATCGAATTTTTCACAGTTCGCCGACGTCGCGTTACTAACGCGTTACCAATGCGTGTACCGGATCCGGTAGTACACGTGGTACTACAGTTATCTAGCCGCGAACGATCGTGAACACGAGCCGATGCTCTTTATCTATTTCAAAGAACGCGTTCGAGAGTTCAATTATTTGATGACGAAATCTTCTTTTTCGAATTTTAGATCGATCGATCGTATTAGATTAAGTAGATCGTATTTAAATGAAATTTCAAGAGAAAATGAGATTAACAAAAAGAAAATAATTTTGTAGAAATATCTAAAAATTTAGCTAGATACACGTCTGAAAATATTTTGTTAGACCGTCATAATAATTATAGAAGACTCAAGCATAACGAATAATGTTGTAAAAATTTTTGATATTCGAATAACTAGCTTGAGCGTTTTACATACTTATTTTGACAGTTCTACAAAATTATTTTCAGATCTGTGTCCAGCTAATTTTTAGATATTTCAGCAAAGCTATTCTTTGTATGTAAGTACTCATTTGCTATTTACATTCATTACACTGCATTTGTGTTATATCAGCCATCATTTTTTATTCAAAATAAAAGTTGCTTTAAAAGTTATTTTTATTTGAAGTGAAAATCTTTGTAAGTATAAATCATTTAGATTGACCCATAATGTCAAAATGTAATGCAGAGAATAAGTAAGCAATTCATAAATTTTTTAACGCGAATATTCGAAAACGAGACTTCGCAGGTATAACTGCTTCTCAAAATGGAACGCAGTGATCGATAACTTTAAGATCACGGTTTCTCTGGGTTACGTTGATCCGCACTGATAGAACTACTTTAGAAAAACTCGAGTCGAAGAAAGAACTGGCTATCTCTTTCTATCTCTTCAATCCTTTCGGTTACGATCGCTTAAAAAGCGAAAAGAAGCCGAATACCCAGCCAGGGCGAAATGCGTATTACTTGGAAAATGTATGTCGTTCCGTAACCAAGATGGAAACTTCAGTTGGAAAATTGCGGTAAGTAGGTAATCCCAAAATCGATAGGAAGGCTTTCTGCACGGCAAACTTTAATATCGCGTTTGACGTCACAGAAAGGCATTGCAAAAATTATGCAAATTAATGGAAAACAGAAAGTCTTTTTAATGCTTGTATATTCGTCAAGGCAAAATTCTTTTGATTCCTTTGAATCCTCTAATATCTCATGATGCAAGAGTCTCTTTAATTTTTCCCTTTAACACTTCCTCTGAGATAACGAGCAGACCGTGTACACTAGCAAAATGTTGCATGACAAGTATTCACAGCAGACAGCTTTAAAGCTTCAAAAAAAAAATATCTATTTTTACCGTTATTACCTAGATGAAGTGTGGTATAATTAGATTAACTAATATTAAAATGTTGCCTTTAAATGTATCTATTCGAGAGACTTTGAGAGGGGCGACGGATGCTATCCTAATTTTCGTACAAAAACGATCGACAATAGTCCTCATTGAAAATTTGTTATTCCGGTGGTATATTAAAATTCAGCTATAGTCAAGAAAGCGTGAATGCCTGAGTGAAGGTAGTTTCAACATCTCGTATTGTTTAACTGGAAAGTTTCTCCTGCTTGAATACTCGCCATGATTAAAGAGCTGCCTCGTCGGTGTTCTCGCAATGAAACTCACCGTTTCCAGGACAGACATTGTTCTGAAACTCCCTGCCGCACGACGGACGCGAATCGACTGTTAAACGTTGCGTTCGCGCGGGGTGACATAATGCGGAAAAATAACCAGGTTAGCCTGCGCGAATACGCAATGGACCATTTGCAGAAACGCTAACCTAGTTTTGCATTTTAATATTGCTGTTGTTAGCAATATACGTACCTTAATTGTCAACTATATCTATCAAAAGCAGACAATGCGATTGTGTTTTAACAATAACGCATTAAAAGATACGAGTGTTTAATGGAGTGATGAAGTTACAAGAATAATCAATAAAATTACACATTTGTAATATGCAGAATCACTCAAATCATTTTAGTAAGAAATATTAACAATATAAGTATGCTCCATTCGGCAATATAAATATGCTCTAAATATTTGACGTTACATTTTCAGATAATCGCAAGCTTCGTTTAGTTTTTATATGATTCTCAAGAATAAAAGAGAATGAGGCAGTAATAAAAGATTATATTCGAGAACATTTTACGTAAGACAAATAAGAAAAAAATGAAATTTTTAGAGAGATACGTCCAAGACATATCATGAGAAGTATATCTATATATATCAAAAAGTGATTGAGCTTCACTTCTTTAGTTAATTAATGTGACTTTGTACTTATAAAAATTATTTAATAATTATTATTATCAAATATTGTAAATGATAAAATGTGTACGATCTACCAATCTAATTCACTAACATCGCACGCGAAGAAAGAATTTTTGCTGTTCCAAAAACTTTCACGAAGAAATTCCTTTTTTAACCGTTCCCACAAAATCTCCTCGTCGCTATTCAGGAACTTCACTCGAGTTTCAAAGCTTAGTACGTGAGATTTTTTTAACACGGATATGTTCTGCTAAAGTCTATCTAGTCGATGTGTTTTTAATGACGTATCGTATCGATCTACTTTAAAAATTGAAGTTTCCAAAAAGCCAACTTTGACTTGACACAATTAATAAATATTTTCTCAGGGCAAACAGAAATCTAATTATTTTTTATGATTATTACTGTTGTCTCCAAAAATATGTTAAAAGAGAGAATTCATAAAAAGATCATACGCAGGGCGAAATGTTTCATGGAAATACACAGTCAGGTTTCCCGCAGCAATTTTCACGATTGTACAATATACCATAATTGGTAGTCGCGTATTTGGTCTCGCCACCACTGTGCCGCAAATTCCTATAATATTGCAAAAGGTGTATTGCAGGGATATAAATTGTTCACCGTTTTACGTTCCATGTCTCTGATATGGCTGGGAATGCTTATGGTTCATTTCAGCGCAACAATATTTATGATCTTTCCACTATATTCGAGTGGATATTTCGGACGAAGTTATTCCGTGGAGACGCTGTGCTACTTTATTGACGCGCGAGCCAACCCGACGATTGGTGTTTTTTAATATCTTATTACGAGAGTTGAGAAAAGTTAACCATTATATGAACCCAATCCCATCGATGAAATTAACAATTATTGTGAATAAATACACGAGCTCGCTGTCTGCAATTATTGGGGGGTTGGCAGAGGACACAAAAATGGCGGCGAAATATTGTCGCACCAACACGACACATAATTTATGCACACCCCGTCGCGACGCCATGATAATGAAAGAGTCACGATGCGAGTTAATTAACTCGGCGAAACCGGAAAAAGGGACACCGAAGTCGATTAGAGTTGGATATACTTTATCTGCTTACTTGAGCGTTTTTTTCCTTTTCTCCCTTTTTGCAAACGAGACGCGTGGAAACTTTTTGATTTATACCGTGCAGCGTTTGTTCGTATTTCTTTAGAAGTTTTTCTTTCATAATGCAAAAGATACACCGGCGCTTAAGTGCCGTTTCGAACAGTTGCGTTACGTTACCTTCGCCTACTGTTTTTCCATTTCTCCGTTTTCTGTTAAATTTTAAATTACGTTTTTCTTCAGGCAACGAAATATTTTTTTATATCTACATATCGCGCAGTCGTTCCATTCAAATGTTCGCCAAAACAGATTCCTGAGCACTATTTGAGCTGGATTAACCGAGACTTTGCATGAGCCCTGCAGTTTACAGTTGAAAGACACTTCTTTGGAACATACGCACTTCTCCAATTTCGCTATTGCGGATTACGAATTCAGCTTAACTAACCTAATTCAATTTCTCTCAGTGCACTGGGTCATATCATAGCAAATTGAAGTTACTTGTCTTTCCAACACTATGTCGCGTCTCTCAATTAGTCGGCGCACAAGAAGTCTGTGACCTTCTTTGGTGCACAAGCGCACGACTTTCGGAAGAATCACAATGAGCTGTGGTAACATTTCACATTCTATGGTTACTGTAAACTCTCTGAGAAAACTTCTTCGTCCGAGCAACGGTCTTGGAAATTGTAATTTATATTATTAGAACGCGGGATGTATTTGAAAACATATAATTGTATCTTTTAATTTCCAAATAGCGGTAAACGTCAATTAAAAAATTTTTAATTTTACGTATTCGTTTTTATTTCATTAGTAGTATTATTAACGGAAATAACGTCTCAATCGTATCGCATAAACAAGATAAGCAGCGTGAAAATTGTACAAAAAACAATTTATTTTAGCAAAATGTAAGGCAAAATGTAGATAAAGACAATAGGAAGCTTTATAAGCTGAATCGGATTATGAATAATTAACAAACTGTCTTGGCCGTTATATAAATCACGTCTAATGGATTTTGTACAGCTCCCAATGCAATTGCCTTCCGTTCTGAGAATCTCTCCGCGCTTACAAGATACCCGCGCTACCTGGATACCCACACAATCCCCTGGTGAAAATTCCATCTCGCTCGAGGCATTGCTATTCCAGCGAACAAATTCCAGCGCCACAGCAATTAAATTCTAAGATGGTGGCGCTGATGAATCGAGCTTTTTTTAATTACGGGGAACGAGTGCGGAATAAATTCTAACGAAGCTCTGAGGCGTGTCTGACGCCCTCACGATAGCCAGTAACAATCGCCGAGCCGATGGTGAAGGCGCGTTACACGGACGAAAATGCAGACGCATTCCAGACAGTGATTCTAACAGTGCTGTTTCGCGAAACATTAGGATTACTCGCGTAGCGCTGTCGCAGTTTAACGGCTTCCACGTTCGAAAGTAATTAGGTTAATTCCACTAAAAGCCCGCGTGACCGGAGGCACGCCGAAATTATCAGCAGTTTTACTCGAGTTCGAGCGGAAAAATAAAATTAACTTGGAAACTACCGGGGAACAATGAACGCAAATCAAAATAAAGAAAAAGATTAACAATTCACCACGACTAAATGGATACAATTAGCCGCCATTTATCCGTCGTATCTATATCCCATTTCCTGAATATCCCGATTTAGGAATGTGATTCGCGTTCGCGTGAAATATGAAAATTTTCACGTGCGTCGAAACACTCGGCACCGCTTGTACTTTCCGTGGCTTTCGCGGTATTCTTTCCGGACACGTTTCGATCGGTTGAATTCCTGACACGTTTTTATTCGAAGTACATTCCCGTCGCGCTACTCGAATGGATTTCATCGTGGAAGGATGACGTGGTACCACGGGAGAGGACGGAATTATCGATGTCACGAATGTACTCGTGCACGACAGCTACTTCCTAGCCCCCGCATTACAGCCGGTCACTGCTACTGCGACGGCAAGTTTTTCAATTTCCAGGCCTCGAAACTCGAAAGCCGCCGTTATCATCCAAAAGGCTGCGTGCTGCTCACAGGAAAGGACATGGGGGAAGGGTACGTCACGCTAATCCAGGAGTCGTGCCCATGCAAGTGAGTGTAGCGACATCGTCTGTAATTAGTTTCGCTATTAAACGACTTTGAAGTTTGCCCGGCGATAAGCGCGGCTTACATCGCGCTGGCATCTTCGCCATGTAATGCCCGAGACAAAAGCTCGAACGAAATTCAGCTAATTGCTTCGTCGAAAACACTTATTGCTAGCGAAAATGCATAAAGTTAGAGCGATATTTAACGATAAGAATCAACTGATGTGGATTTTTAATTATGCAAATTACGCCGCGAGAATTTTCGTCCTTCTCTGTAGCTATTCGCTACGCTCGGCTGATTTGACAATAGCGAAAATCGATAGCAATAAAACGCAACGATATGCTAAAAATAAGGAAAGAAATTATTGTTAGGTGACTATCAAGTGTATCAATAATCATTACTCGCTAAAGAATTCTATGGGTCAGTATTATTAATATTATATATGTACTAACAATACAACGTATCTCTACATTAGCAAATCATGTCACGCTCTTCTTCACACAGAACAGAAGCAAAATAACTTTCGCTTCAGTGCATCTCCGCCTCCTACAATATACAATAATTCTGCCACAACACCGGGACATTCTGTCTATTCGCTTAAGTTTGCCCCGAGCGCTACGACGAAATGCTCAAATAAGTATCTCGGTGCTCATTATAAATCTGATCACGATTTGTCTCGGTTGCGATGGTTACGTTGCGATGACGCACACCGAGACGAATGCTGCGAAGACTATTCGAGAGATTTATCGGGAGAGAGAGAGAGAGAGAGAGAGAGAGAGAAGAGAAGTAAAAAT
>NW_012130085.1:2203895-2208692 GCF_000143395.1 Atta cephalotes
GAGAGAGAGAGAGAGAGCGCACAAGGCTGGACCGATGTCCGATCGGATAAGTTTAGCAGGACCAATTGGAAAAGTCGGTCAAGTGCTCTCGTGCTGTCCGTATTTGCGGTCGCAAGGGAGGATCGTCATCGGGTGTCCAATAGGGTGATTCCCACGAGGAACCGCCGGTCAGCTGTGAGCTTATTATTTCTGATAATAACAGGTCAACCGATATATCGAGGCGAATAGTTCGCGCGAGGGATTCCCGACGTGAATTCCCTTGTAGACATATAATCCGTTGGTCCGTGGCTTGATTGGACCAGCATCGGTAGGTCGCTCGATATATTTCTATTTGAATCCGCGTGATCGTTCTCGTTGGTTGAATAACGACGAAAGAAATTCTCTCATAAAGTATGCTATCCGTGGAATCAATTTTAATCACAGTTCTGTCGCCCGAATCTATTTACTTGGAGATTGATTGCAATTTATAAAAAGAAAAAAGAATGTTCACGTTGCAGTAACGTGTATGCAAAATATAATTGTAACGAGAATTATATGTAGTAGAAGTCAATACTTTTACAAAGGATGTAAAAAAACCTATAAAAAGATTAGAGATCTTTTCCAGTCGTAACATTAAAAATTTCATGCTTACATGAGATTATTTTTCATCGTTAATATTTGATTTATTTGAAAAATTTCAAAATAAATATAATATAATATTCATATATTATTCATTATTATATTTTTCAAGAATGGATGTATATCCCTGATCTTTATTTTAAGAGAATTTAGCATTTCTCCATTTGTGTAATAAGGCTGATACAATTTATTGATGAGACGCAGAGCGTGTAAATAAGTTTCTATTCATGATATCGCGATAAATTAATGCGTTTCCATTAGTCCTAGAAACCGTATTTTAGCTCGGCAATGTCCACAGAGCATCCGCGAAACGGGAAAACGCTGAAAGGATTTCTCTCCGGTTCCGTCACTCTGGTCGACTCTTTTCGCTCCAGCAAAGAACTTCCGTAATTCGCTTACGCATTCGCAATGGACTTATCCTTGCCTCCGTTTTGCACACTTTTCTGGGTTGGTTTATCCGACCAGAAATCTCAGAAAGAACTTATTACGTAAAGGGTGAACGAAAGGAAAGCAGTACGAATAGCATAGAGAAAGAGATCATTAATTGGCTTCTCCGATTTTCTTATATGATATAAGCACCATTGTTTCAGTTTCCCACCTTCGTTTTTGCTCCGTATTCTGATTTACTACTTTCTTACTATGGCCGTTTATCTTATCTTTTATTTGAATCGCGTCGTTAAGTCACGTTCTACCTATAAAACTGCACCTTCATATTGAAATAAGAGCAAGACTCTACTTGTTCCCATTTATAGAGTGTTAGAGTTTACATACTTATATAAGAATGGATTTAAATAAGACAATATTCAAATGATAATTTATTCGAGCTGAGTAGAGAAGATTGAGCATTGCATTTTACTTCCGGTACAGTTATTCTAAAAATCGTATAATCGAAGCCATGATATATCTTATTTCTTGTTGCGTACAAAGTATTTGAAATCGAGAGGTAAATAATGAGCACGATTTATCTGCGTTGCATTTGTCATGTCACAAAATCCAGTCACGGATATTGGAAAAACATTCGGAACTAGCGGGATGCTGCCAATAAGATCGATAAAACTTGAGATGCGGTAACGACGTGAGAAATCTAAGTAAAAAAGCATGGCGCGAGAACGACATTTGCGTTTCTCGTAAAGTTGGCGATGGTAGCCGATGGTGATAGTGGAAGTTTGAAGGATTTTTAGTATTTCCTCATTTTCTGAAAGGCACTTCTATCCTCTTGGAAAATGCGAGACTTACCCGGACTAATGCACGGTAATCGCACGGCAGCTGACAAGGCTCCATAAGCCTGACCCCTACGTCGTCATGAATGATTCAGTGAGCGGACGTAGTACGGAGGGTCATTATCGTTATAAAGGGGAATGAATTTTACACGAAACACCGTAGACGTTGCGCAATAACGCGTGACATTCATCGCCAGGGAATAAACTTCATCACATGCCAATGAAAAAAGCTTGGTTAATAAATAATGAAAGTAAATAATTGATATTATCGAACTATGCATAATATGTGGCACAAACTGGATACTTTCTAAACGTGTAGATCAGTATATATTGTATTATTACTCTGAAAAATAATAAATATTTTTACTGATAATTATATTAATTATAAGCACTGAAGTCACTAATTCATTTATTTTAGAGAGTGAAGAATCTGATAAAAAGAATTTATACTGGCTTTTTTGCTAAAATAGATATTAGTAAGATTATGGGAAATTAAATAGTGTAATTAGGATATAAAATTCAAAATTACATTTGTCAAAAACTATTTGAACTAATTAGAAAATTAAGTCTGCGATTGTACTTATAAAAACAAAGCTATCTACTATGTATTTTTAATCAATTGTATTCAATCTCTTTTCGCTGCGAAGAAGAATATGCAATTTTTCATATAATTTATATTTTAGAAGTAACTGTCATCCTCTTTAATTCAAAATCACCAAAAATGAGATGCGCGGATATTGAAAATAGCGTGATCCTTTGAACTTCTATCCCTCTTATTTCCGCATGCTTAAAAGGTACCTTCCGTTCTCGCTTTATGAAATTCATGTCATAAGTCTCTCAAGTGAGTTGATTGGATTGGTTCGTGCAACCGCATGGCGTAACCTCATTTTTGTGAACGCGAAAGAGATTCATAGTACTACGGGCTGTGGTATACGAACGCTATATCTTAGATTTCGATTTTGACGAAGCTTTACGCGAGCGTCGAATGGCACCAATTTTCGCGGGCCTCGTGAAACTCCCGATGTACAGGACGGATGAAACTTTATGAAATTCATGAGGAGGTCGGTGCACTTATCGACTGAAGTAGCTCAGCACGAATATCTCTTGAAATCGTCGCCGCAGGGAGTAAGAAACTTTTCATGGATTTTTATATATATATAAACATCCGATCTTTGATTCAGTTCATAAAATTTTCAACTGCGAATGAGCGACTGTATCGAGTATTCAACATCTTTAAAACGTTCTAAATTTGTACATAATTTGTGCGCTTTGCAAATCAATAAAGCAACTCGTGTATTTAAACCTACTTTCCATTATGTTATCATATTATTAAAATTATGTGATAAATTTAAAATTATATAAATAACTCACCGAATGTGGTAATTGCCATAAGAGCTGAGCCTTTCACTGCATCTTCGATGTGTATAATTAATTCTGTAAGCACATAATTACATACATTACTATAATAATGTAACACAATAAATTAGATATCTATAGTCTATATTAAAAAATACGAACTCATTCCAAATGATTGGAAATTTTCGGTAAGTTTTAGTAAATAAACTTTTTTCATTTTTCATTAACACGATTGCTCCTTGTATCTGAACGATCAATGATTCGAAGAAAAGATTAAGGTTCGGACAGTCACAGCTTTAGAAACTTTAGTGTGACGAAGTACTTGAGAACTAAGAATGACCAGCGGTAAGAAGTTTTATCCGCAGAACATACTTGAAACGAAGAGGAAGTGAGTTTGCAGTATGAGTGCGAACACGACAGGATCTTCGAAAGCGATCGCGACTACTATCGTGGGAAAAAAGTAAGGGGGTGCGCATTGATTTCAAGCAAAAGACGTCGGTGATGGTGCGTTTCCATATGTATTTCAGCATTTCAAGATGGTTGGGCAGTCGATACCCTTCTTTATCATTTTTATGGTCGAGTAGGAGACCATGGCGGAAACGTCCGCATATTTATTCGCCGGTGGTGGCAATAAAACACAGGCCTGCGCGCATATCCGACTGTCGTGTCGGTGTTTTCCCGCAGCGTATAATATCTCGCTCAGAAATTTCACGGCGGCAAAAAGTTTAGGTATATGAGCGTGTGTAAAAGCACATCTGATTCGAGTAAAAAATGAGGATGAACGGGTCGGATCGCGCGGCGCGCCTAGCAAACTTGATGAAACGTTGGTAGACTATTCCCGGCAGATTCATCGGCTAACTTTAGCCGCCTTCTTCGTTCGCTTCTTCAGTTCCCATCGAAGTTGTCTAACTTCGTAGTGGATGTGTCTGATAATGGCATACCTTGGAGTACTGAAGTTCGTCGTACTGCCACGTACTGCCGAGAAGGCTCGACGCGTCTATACTTTCACGTATACAAATACTTTGATAAGTGAGGAAAAATGGCGAACATGTTTCTGATACATTGACTTGTACGCATTGTAGCGATGTATAAGCGTACATAGAAGAAGAAGCGTACGCAAATCCATAGAAAGATATTGGCATTTAAATACACGGAAGAAATTATTGGACACGCGATATTATGGCTTACGATGTATTGAAAACTTTAGAGTTCGGATCTATCTGAACATCTTTTTCTATTTTTACTTGTGATGACTACATCGAAGATTTAGCTAGATAAAAATAATCTCGATGTAATAGTTCCGGGAATTGATATTCGAAGATGACACTTTGACAGCGAGAACGACTGCCTTGATGTTCTCTAGTTTTGCCGGACCGTCAGATCAATATTGAATTATATGTAATCAATTAAATTGATAAAGGTTTTTATTTAATAAAATAGTAGACGTTTCACGATATTTACATTAACATCTAGAGAAAGATTTCTTCGATTTAAAGAAATATTTCTTTGCTATACGGTTAAAGAAAAAATTTCTTTGATTTAAATATTATTTTTTGAAATCAAATAAAAAAATTTGATTTAAATAAATTATGTTCAAATCAAA
>NW_012130085.1:2215075-2217627 GCF_000143395.1 Atta cephalotes
TATATATATATATATATATATATATATATATATATATATATATATCGTAAGATATATCGTTTGAATGTTAATTTTAACGACCTGATAATTATGCTATTATGAATATTAATAATTTTGTATCAAGTATTTAAGGATTATTCATTTTGTAAGAAAATATCATTACCTATATATTGCTGTTTCAATATCTATTTTATTTGACAATGTAACAGATCTTCAGCTTCGTCAACGGTGATTAATTTTATCAGTTTAAATAATTCATTTATAATTCTATTTAATAATTCTATCTAAAGGGAATCGATTAAGTTAATTAACTATCGTGAAAAATCTGTTTAGGAAGAAAATTAAGTTTTCTTGTTATTTCGAGAGAGATTGCCGATTCATTTAATAATATGATAAAAATAAATATATCTTAAATAAGAAAAATCAATACCTAAGCTCGGTATTATTTATATATAAACAAAATAAAGTCAACGAGAAATAAACGAACAAAATTAAAAATTAATTAAAGTAATATATTCATAAATAACTTAATTAAACAAGTTTATATTGAAAAGAACGAATAGTAGATCGTAAGACGTTTTGTACTTCATCAGTTGCAACATGAAATATCCATTAGAACATCAGCGAGTAAAGTAATTCACATATATTTAAATAAAATCAGTAAAGTCTAAAACATTTAGATGCATATTATTGAATACGAACGAAATAAAATTCCTAATCAAAAGATCCAAAGAGGCTACAATTGAAACAACAAAGCTTTTCACTTTTCATAATTATAAATAAATTATTAAAACGCACACATCATGATGTGTCATATACCAATAAGGTCACAAGTACTTAGTTAATTTCATAAGAAAACTAAATATATCTCTATTGAAATCTATACGATGAGGATATACCGTAAGATTAACGTAGGATATTGAGGATATATAGTCTGTCTTATCTGGATACTTCGACGTTCCCGACAGTATCTGTGCATAATGAGACAATGTAGATCTTAAGCGATATCACTGCGCCCTATGAACCTGACTATGAGTGACCATTGATTACTGATTACTGTTTGAATACGGCAAACCATTAATTACTGCCTGAGCGTGCCCGATAATGCCCGATTGTGTGCTAAATCTGACAGCCTGCTAGGACAGAATGTTCATCCGCGCCCAAGCAGGCGTAATCTAGAGCAACCGCATCGCCATCGTCCGGCTTGGCGAAGCGTTGTTCATTTGAAACATTATCGATCCCGACACCAGTCATTTAGGCAAGCACAGAACAGTGAGTAATTAAATTATAGACAACATCGTTGCTCACTGAAAATTTGGCAAGCTTCGAGCTATTTTCATATTTAATACATATATATGTTTGTTCCAATTGCCTGCGCGGAAAATGGTACACTCTCATGTGCTTTTTCTAGCCGTTCACGGTTGAAAGTGGGACATAAACGTGAATTTTGCGCTGTAAAAATAAAAAAATATGAGAAGTTTACACATTCTCATTTTAAGCGCAGACGCGAGGGATGAAGGGAGGGAAGGACAGACGAGGAGAAATGTCACCGTACGCGCACTAAATTTTGCCCGAAAGGCCGCACTTTTTACTGCTTTTCTAAGCATTGTGCCGGACAGAGTTAACGTACAATAGCGCGGAACGTGCCTGCGACGTAGCAACGCGCGTGCGGAGCAAGGTGTGCAAACCGCTGACTCATTCCACCCTTCCGCTGTCTCCCTTCACGCGCATCGTCCACAGCAGATAATAGCGTAGCACGCGAAAAGAATGGCGTGAGAATGTATGGACGACATGTATAAGGATGCCATGCAGTCACGTACAAACGAACACATATATACATTTGGCATTTTTTATAGTTAATTACTTCTTTATCGTCCGAAAACTCGATATATCGTAACAAAACAATAATACTTTTGCACATCACATTAGCCGTTCTAAACTATTAGACACGTAACATGCAATATCATCACGTTAATATGACACATTCGTAGTTGATATTTTGATAATTTTGCTTACGAACTCAACGAAACTCAAGGAAACAACTCAAGGAGGACTATACGAGAAGTTGAATGTTCGGTATATAGCCGACTACGCTATTTGCCGACATCACACAGTGAATGTAACACGAAGCTGGAATTAGCGTGCTTGCTACACTCCTCGAGTCCTGATTACGTATTCCAATCAGAGCAGCTGATGAGAATCCTCACTTTTAGCGCGAGGGATGTAACATAGACGATATTAGAAACGTCCGCGGATTTGGCTGGATCTAATTTATTACGTTGATTATATCACGTGCGCAGTGCGATAATCCACGGAAACTCGTTTCTGCCGAAGCAGGACTAATAATATTGCTATTCGGACGACGTTTTATTGCGTACCCTACGGCCATTACTAAATCTAGTCCAAGTTGATTTATGGTGAATAAGATGGATGTGAAGTACAAATCGCAGAGATAGCTTTATAATATACATATATTATTTCGTATGTAATCATTTAAAACTGATACAACATTCTTATCTATGTGACACACATACATATATATATATATATAT
>NW_012130085.1:2218515-2229061 GCF_000143395.1 Atta cephalotes
GACACACACACACACACACACACACACACACACACACACACACACACGCGCGCGCGCGCGCGCGCGCGAAAAAAAAACAATCATAAGTGAATTAATAATATATGCTTGGTTAAACAAATGTTAATAGAATTTCTGGTTATTATAATCAAATATATATATATATATACTGAGAGAAAAATGTACTAAATTTTAATAAATAATTGTTTGAATGATACCAATATAACATTTATGTACGGAAAATAAATATTTGTTGAATATAAAATATAATAATTAAATCAAATGAATGGTTCTTGTACCAAATAAATATGTTTACATTTAGTGAATATTCAAACAAATATTTATTAAAAAGTGCATTTTTCTCTCAGTGTATACATAAGTCATATAAAATATAACACATTTAACTTAAAACCTAACATATTCAATTTAAATATATTATAGTTATATCAAATGAGACATTAACACAAAACAAATATAAAAATCTTGCATGGATTATATTCATTTCTATTTTCTTTATTGTACGACTACTTCTTTTATTATACTTCGCGTAATTGGTAACTTCCGGAATTTTGGCGATTACATATGACTCAGCATGTGAATGATTCATACTTCTCGTCTGCATCTTGTCATCATGATATAACGGAAATATGGTAAGATACATTAAGATTGAAAAAAGAGTTTCCGCTTATAAAAAAGTCAAGTAGAATACATTAATTTTGTAGAGTCAAGTTTTATTTTTTGCCACTGACTTTTCCGCTAATTCTCGAAAGTAAAACAATCAACCAAATAATTCAACTTGCAATTTACATTTCCATTTTACTCCTTGTAATTAATTGCGGAGTTCAAAGATTAACTAATAACGTAGGACGATTTATTTTTTAAGAGACGAAAATGTTAAATTGCAGTCAACATAATCGATACAGTCTACGCAAACACTTTCTCAAGATTCGGCAAATTTTTTTTTTTCCAGTAATGTCGTATATTTTAAAATCGATCCGTCGAGGATTCGTTTCAAGACATAGTGCCTCGGGTTAAAGGTATGCGTGCTAAGCAAGACGCGTGGTGCGTGCAAAGCTGGGATTTTCTTCTTGCCGGCGGGAAAAATTTTCATTCCGTGTATCCTCGTGATCGAAAAATTACCTCATGATGGTGTGCGTACCGGCAATACATCCGACAGGAACATAAAAAGCTACAAGGAAGAACTTCCGAAATCCTGTGCTTGGGCTGAGCGTAACTCCTAAGGTTGGTCTCGCATACCGTGGCCGTACGTTACGACGCAATAAACCTCCATCTCGGAAATCATGCCAGACATCTTCGAGATTAACCTCCTCCCCAGGCTCACCCCATTCTCTCGACAGTTTCATTCACCCTTTATATATACGTACCACCGATGTTGTCCGTCTCATAATCTCGAGCTCATTTAGCGGTCGACACGCCACGATCGCGATGTTTCTACATCGATTTTTACACTCATCAATGAGCTATATACACGTCCTGATCGTGTCAGGATTTATTACGCAATGGATTTCGGTTGCGAGGTGTAAACGGTCCTCCTTAAATCGGCTCTCAAAAAACGAACGAGATGGCCAGGCTATACTAAGTATCGTAAAATTTGAAGTGTTGCGCGCACGCGTCTGTTTAAGCTGATTATGTTTTACTTTTATATCGCGAAAGTCATGCTTCGCGAAATGCCTTTCCAAAGCCTAGTTCCAATTATCGGAGAACATTTTTTTCGTTAGCGGTGCGCAAGCTTATTTCTGGTGACGGCTACCAAACAGTTTTATTCGTGTCCTCATACAACAATAGTAGTAAAAACTAACGTAAACTTTGAGGACCATTTTCGTGAAACAAGGCTCGCAACACGTACTGTATTTTAGTATCGTTTTCATTTCCAGTAAATTGCAGCATTGGGAAATAAGGTAAAAGCGTTGTTCCCATGGGTGATGCTTGCTCAAAAAGGAGTACAATGCGGTGATCAATCTTCATAATACACGGTAACTCTAACAGGCATTTTGAAAATAATGCAAATACTCGAACGAACCATTACCTGGATTCGAGTAAAACGAATATATGATGTCGCGTTCGAAGAGCGGAAAATTGAATGATAATTTCAGGGAAAGCACAGAGAAAGAGAGAGGGAGAAAGTGCGCGAGAAAAAGATAGCGAGTATAAACCGTGGCATGATGTTATAGGATCGTAAATCACTCTCTTAGCGAAAGTCTTTGTTGTAATTTATGCGAAGGGAGCCAGTAAATCATTTCACGAACCAATGGGGCAATTTATAACAATTAAGCTCACGACTGGTGTGGTGCTGCGTAGTGGAAAAGGGACGATAACCTTGCAGTGAAAAGGATGCTGGCTCCGGCCGTAAGAGCAATAATAAGTCTCAATAAACACAACAGTTCCGTGCTTTGAGGAGCTCCGAATCATTTTACCTTCGTCATTTTATAATCTCGCATTATTTTTTTTAATAGTCTGATAATCGAGCTTAGTTAATTGAAATATAATTAAATTCCAATTTTCTTATGAATATTTATCTTATTCCAAGCGACTTAATAAGTAAATTAAACTATTATCTAAGTCTGCAAAATACATGATTACTCCATTAATATTAGTTACTCAAGTCATTTTTGTCTCGTCTTAATTGAAAATGGAAAATCGAAACAAATTATGACACAAATTTGTCATAGATAAATTAGATCAGATATCTCTCGAGATTGCAAAGGTAGCTTAACGTATATACGGAGAAATTGAGAAAGAAGTTATTTCCAACAAGTGATAGATTACGATAGCTCGGATTGCGCATTTCTACGTTCGCCAATTTCGAACTCACACACACGAGAAAGCTGTGAAGGTCGACGCAGGGAACAGTACATTTGAGGATAAGCTTCCACTGAATTTTCCGAACGCATCTACACAGGAGTGTCCAGATTTATCGGGGTGCAACGAAGGGAAAGGTAGCTAATGGAAATGTAAATCGGTCTTAGTGACTCGTTTGCATCGTAGGCGGAAATGCACGGACGGAGGAAGTGCACCGGCGTGCGTGAGTGCGCGAATCAGAGAGTGAAAATAAATGTCCGGAGGATTCGATTGCGGCGCCAAGTGAGGAATGGTTTGTGTAGCAGTTACAACGTCGTTTCGCTGGGATGGCTTTCCGACGATCGCCAAATGAAAGAGCCCCGGGTGTACTTGCGGCAGCGGAAACCGCGCTTTGAGCTTTTACGTGCAAACATACGAGTATAAATGCCTATTGAAAGCACAATTTCGTTTTCATGTTAACATTTTAATAACAATAAATAACATCTTCGTGTATTAAATTCATAGAAAATTCCTTTAAAAAGGAAAACAAATAAGAGATATCAATATTTTATAATAAAATGTCTTGAGGTATGTATATGATATGATCATATATACGATTTTTTAAATTACTTTACAAATTTCGTATAAGCACAATTTGACAAATATTTTATTAAATAGAAAAAGATTTTATTGGTTTTACATTTAGTCGTAATTCATATACCGTTTACAAAAGAATAAGAGACTTTCTTGGTTTTTCTTGGCTGAATACATGCGATCTATTTATATCACTAAATTCACTCCTCAGGGATGACAGAATGGAAAATGGTGGAGGCGGCCTTGGTGATCTCGATGTGGTCGCGTCAGTGGAAGAATCAAGAAGTCGCTCGTTTGTCAAATACTTTATCTTCAGCATTGCTATAAAAGGACTAGTGAAGTTCTCGAAAAATACACGGACGATTCAAGTACCATCGTTTCCATTAACTGACACTCTCGCGTCGTCGTTAGACTTCATTCACGAGGCTCTCGAAATCTTGAATTAACGAGAATCTCTCACCGTGATTCGAGCTAACACAAAGGACACAGATTGGTAAAAAGAACAAACAGAATATCTGTTATTGCATTTCTAGTATCTTTTATAATTTCAACTTTATTATTTTACGTATTCAATTATTGTTAAATCAATAAATATTTAATAAATTAAAGAAAGCAATTTTTAAACAAAATTTATATATATTATATATTACATTTTATCCCAAAAATTTAACGTCACGACATTTTCGGCGGTAGATATATAACGTAATTTCAATCATTTCTATTCGAACTGATGCTGTCCGAAATAAAATGTTGGCAATTTTTTCTATATTATTTGTTTTTACGCGTACTACTTTAACCAATCTTTATGGCGCAGAGCTTTTCGCTCAGGTCGCAAAATTGCGAGAGTAACGAGCCAGCTCAGCGCAGCATAAAGTTCTGAAGCGTCGAGGTGGAATAAAGTAATAACTGTAATTGATCTGATAAGTTATTACGCTGACCGACTGGCGGACGCCGCACACAAACCCATCGCGCATAGCTCTTTGTTGCGCCTATGCGTGTGAATGCGCGACGAACAGCGCTACTGCAAAAACTGCCCTTTTCGATGCTCTCCCTCTGCGGGAGTGCACACTGCAGATTATTATGCAATAACGTTGCCGCGCTCTTTTCGTCCTTGCGTATCAGCTCGTAAAATCGTTAACGAGCATTCTTCCGGCCACTTCGCTTCTTATCGACCCACCAGCATTTTACCTATCTATCCACAGCCAGGCACAACTTCAGTGGAGGCAGAATGCCTCGAAGAAAATTAGGAACACTTCTCCGCGAGACGCGAATATCGATATTCTTTGGTGCGAAAAAGCGCGGGCTATTAGTCGACTCGGAGCACATCGGAAATTCGCATTCCGATGTACACTTCCTGCCAAGCTCTTCCGTGACTACTGTGATTTATTAATATTCGATTTTCTTTAATGAAAGAGGAAAAGAGGCGAGGGGAGAATTACATTGTACCAAACTAACAAGAGAATCTTGCTAAGTAGCAAATTCTGGCTTTAATAAAACTTTGTATATTTATAATATACATAAATAGATGAGTTTAGAAAATAGCGGCAAACAATTTTAAAGGATCAAATCACACATATTACTATACGTAAAGTTTTTTTCGTTTCTAAAAAAATGAGATATATCATAAAAGTTTTATACTAAAATTACATCTATTTATCTACATCAATAATATTTTTGACATTATTATTGACATTATTATTGAAAAATATTATTGACATGAATAAATAAAGGTAATTTTATTATAAAACTTTTGTATTAGACACATTTTTGATATCACGAATAATTTCTTAGATATACAAACAAAGATGAAAATTTTTTTACATGTTATAAGAGATGATTTTATCCCTTAAAACCGTTAATTTATCGCTATCGATGTTTTTTTATTTATCTATTTATGTAAGTTATAAGTATACAGTCTCATAAGAGAGTAAGATTAGAATTTGACATTTTGCGAAGTTCCTTTATATTAATCTAAATCAAAAGAAAAAAGTTTACTGCTAGGACAAAGACAAGACACATATATTATGTGAAAAGTAATTAAAAAATTCGAAAATGGCTAGAACAAATTATTTTAAAAGAAGTGAAAAGTTAACAATTATTTATATAATATTTTCTGGGGAAAAATAAAAATTCCAAAATTCTCAAACTTTTTCATGAATAAATTTTGCAAGTGCAGCAAAATGTGTGGATCCCAACATTTAATTTTCAGAACGTAGTTTGCCGAAATGTAGATACAATCTAAAGCGTGTACGGCAATGCTTCATTGTAAAGCGCCAGTTATCGTCCTGGGGCAAATTTGAAAATTTCGTTGTGTTACCTGCACGAACGATACTCCCATTAAGGCATCCCCGCCTGCAGCTACCCTATCTATACAGCGTACACACATAAATCCCCGTTCGATCGACGTTACCTTTAGCTCAATTAGATATCCGCAAATCCATCGTTTTGCGCCACTGCGCGTTGGCCATGTACGGTTTTGCACAATCTGCGGTGAAACGCGAAATAACACCCGAAAGCTCGACCATGATGGCTGCCGGTTGCATTATATTATGCGCTAATTGCTCCGAAGTTTTCGATACACCACAAGGCACACATAATTTTCTTTCATACGCTTTTCGTTTTCTTAAAAAAAATCAACTATATCCTATTTAAAAAATGGCAAAATTTTATCGCATTAAAATATAACAGCACAATTTTTATTTTTCATGAAATAAATTTTCAATTTTTAACAATTAAACAAATGATCATTATGCTATTCTGACAGCTGTAATTTTCTATTATATTTAAATAATATAATATTTCTATCATAAATTATCATAAAATATCATTTAAATAATATTTTTTATCATAAACTGTTTAATTTTTAAAAAATTAAAATGAGCGTGATTACAATTTATTTTATGCTGGACAAATGTATTAGGTGAATGCAAAAATTCGTGCCCGATTAGAAAAAAATTTTATAAAAGCTTTAGCTTCAAAAATCTATTTTTTAAATTGCTATTTAATAATTTTTAATGGAATTGCGAGTAATCAAAGTTAAAATGTAAATATGTCAAAGTTCAAATTCTTTTTATTTAATTCGTGATAATTCAATAACAAAAAAATCTTAGGATCATTTTTAAAAAACTATTTTGTAGGGAAAATTTTAAATTTTTATGTTAGAAAATTCTTTTAGATACATGACAGGTCAAATTAAGAAGAAAATTTCCCAGCTCATGGTTTTTTATATTTATATATGTAAAAATGTTCGAACTCACGGAAATTTAAAAAAAAACATAGTCACTTTTTGAAAGTAGAGATTTTAAGTTTTAAATTCTTTTTAAAAGGTATAGGGAAAACTTTAAATTTTACATATCGAATTACTTGAGTTTCAATAATAAATCGGGTTCGAATTTTTGCACTCATCCAGTACGATTCGTGATCCTTTTATATTAGATTGATATCAAAAAAATAAAATTTTTATTTTCTTACAAATTTGTCCCATATTAGATTTAACAAAATGGATCTGTAATAACGTAATTAATATCTACTAGTCAGGAGATGCTGTCATTACCGGTTTCCCTACGGTCGTTCATAAGGAAAGATTAGTGCGACGAGGAATCTCAATCAGGCGCAGCCAGCCTGCTGAGAAAGTTTCTTGAATCGCGTCTACTTATTCATGCTCGGAGCGAGATAGAACTTAGGTAAGAAAAAGGTTAAAGGGTGAAGGAATGAGTATTCAAGGCTGCATCATGAAGCAATGGCGCCATAAGAATACTCAACATTAGGATGAAAGACGAATAATCTTTGACCTATATTACGAAAAAGAAAAAAAAATGTGAATATTGATAATGTAGAAGTTTTTATCACTCTTTTATGATTATTTAAATAATAAAAAATCATTTTGGATAGGAAGAATAATTTGCTCATGTTTTATTACACACAACTTCACTCATGCAGGTATATAATTCGTATAATATATAAATTTTATATTTTTATAATATTATGCGTTATCTTTATTATTATAATTCTACAAAATTATCACATCGATAAAATTAATAAAAAATATAAAAATGTAAATATTTGATTCTATCTTGTTTTTTACTTTTGATATATAATAATTTCATTTAATAAGCTTAATAATACATAACTCTTATTCGCTAAGTAGTCTATTAAGTAACTAACTTTCAGTGGATATAACATAAAGTAAAAACAAAGAAGAATCTCGAGAATAGTTCTTCCTTGTTCGTTTTTATTGCATAAAACTTTCTGTTTAACTTGCGCTGGATTGAGTGACGACGACACAAGAAGGTTAAAGTGAGTTAATCTGTCCCATGGAGACAAACGTTTACTTTGGCACATTAGTTTGGGGTCATTCATCTTGACTAAGAATGAATAAATTTATAAACCTCCTTCCAACACATGAAACCTCGATCCTTGTGTAAGTATGTAATTTCAAACGCGGTGGACGACTATCGGTTTCTTGCGATCGTTCTCAAGCAGGAATTAACGCGATGAAGAATCTCAATCAGCGGTGAGCCGTCCAATGAAGAACTTTCCTGAATCGCATCCACTTATTCACGTCCACTGGATGAGAAAGAACGAGAGATAGATAGGCAAATGGTAAGGAAATGAACTTGAGGAGAGAGGCACCGTGAAGCAATGAGATCAGCTGTGCTAGCAGCTGTAAAAAAGCAGTAAAAGGCCATAATAAAGTGATTATTCTGAATATCTAAAACGAAATAGATATTGTAGGAAAATAATACGTACGTAAATATCGTGCGAATTCTGAGCAGAAAATCAACAAATAATAATTAATTCTCAGCAAATCTTTCCATAATTTCGCGAAAATTTATTTTTGATTGTGAAAGTGATTGTGAGATGAGAGAATGATTGTCTTATTCGTATGCAAAAAAATAAAAATTCTACAATATTAGAATATATTAGAAGAAAGCAGACTGTCGAATATGTAAGAAAGAAGATATACACGAATTCAATAGAAACACATACACACGAGATACGAGTTTGTGGATAAGGAGAACGCCAAGTAAGAATGTAGACGGGAAGCAAGTGTGGAGAACTCGTGCTAAAGTTCGCAAGAGTGTCGTCTGTCCCTCGTGATTTTCCGAAACGTAGTCCGGATAGTATCAGTAAAATATACACGCGTATGAGTGCGCACGTAGTCGTCGGCGTTCCATGCGCTTCCTCTCTTTGGCGCCTGTTTCCAAGATCCTGTAGACTTCCTTCTATCGCCTTTCATTCTCTAAATCCTTCCTTGTCTGACAAACTTATGTCTTCAATAGCAGGTCTGTAAATAAATCTACGGCCTCCCGGGGGAGATTTTACGGCTCTTGGGAGTATAAAAGAAGAAATTGAGAAAAATCGCTGGTGTATCGTGGCGTATCGATAAAGTAATTACTGTGAGCGGAGCTTTCATTACGACACAGTAGATATCGATATCTCGTGTTTAAAGACGGGCAAACCGAAACCTGACCCTGATTGAGAACTCTCTGAGGGAATCTTATCGCTTCCTCTTTATCAAAAGTCGAGCAACGTCGTGCTAGCGTTAATGAAACGTTCTTGTATCTCGACCCGTGACAGCTCATGAAATTAATATACGTTTATTTGAATGAAATTTGTAACAACGATGGAAAAGCGATCATCTAAATGTAATGTGAATGTAATGATATGATAATGTCAAGAATTTCGATCCTCAACTTTGAAATACGAAACTTAATGCGAAATACAGAGGCCGAAAATTATGCAAGTTTCTATCCTCAGATTAGGAATTCGCGATGTATCTAATGGCGTTATTAGGGTCGTTGGTAGGAAGTGGTGCGCTTCTCGAGAGTAGTTGATCCCAAGGTAGCACTAAATTTCTAGCTTATAATGCGAGCTAACTGAAGTATGAGAGGAGAACGTTGTTGCACTTCCACGTGTTTCTCTATATTCGTCTCCTAGTTTCCACGCCGCTCTGCAGCAGCATCTTCCCGCTGTATCTTCCTTTTCTCTCTCTGTCTCACTATGGTATGTATGTAAACCTATGGGAATGACCTTTGTCTAACACGCAAACAAATACGATGCCTACAGCGTGTACTGCACTCTGCACGCGCAAAAGCGTCATAACATTTCCACGCGTTCCGCCTCTCGTACAAACACTAATTAGAATTTCCTCCGTTCTATGAAATTCCGACTTATGGATCTGACTACAAAGATTTAATTAACCTGTCACGTGATACCGGGCCGTTAAATGCATCAAATAATCAAAGTAATCCAACCTGTTCTGTAATCTTCTACGTAAATGTTGTTGTGTCTAATACTAATTAACTCGAATAAGAAAGAGCCAAAACCATATTATAAACTTGCTACTACGTGATATTTGCATGATTGATTTATAGTGGATTCTCAAAATTGCTCGATTTCTACAAGCAACTCCAGAATAAACTCTCCCAATACACACGTACAATTCATTCGATTACAATCGCCACGTTCGACGAATCAAGAAACTATATTCCGTAGCATGCGCGCACGGAACAGACTCGAATCATCGACTAAGTTCATCCAATAATCGGTAGACCGCCGCACTACAAAGTGCACGAGGAACATAACGAGAATTCGGTAAAGCTGGTATGAGCGTGGTCCAATGTAACAGGTTCATTTCAGTTCCGTGCTACCAGTAAATGGGGCAGACTCATTTCGCGCAGAAGTCGACCGGACGACGTACAAATATATAAGAAGGAAACGAGAAAGAAGAAGATTGTCGGGTTTACCGAACTGAAGTACAGGAAGGGCGAGTGAAAAATACCAAATGAGAACTTGAAAATAGAAAAATCCTTAACATTGCTGCTTCTGACGATTAATAATGATTGTAGCAAAGATGATGCATTATTTTGGAAATAGACTTTCGTACGGACGCAGTGAATCGACATAAGTCCACGAGCTTCTGTTAAATCGAAACTTTCCCAGCGGGATATGTCCAAGGAACCGGAAACTTGCCATCCGCCATTCTACTTAACTGTGTTGCTCTCGGTTAGATCCGGCCGGGCTTTCACAAATGCCGACCCAGTCACTCAAACTAAAGAGAGAGAGAGAGAAAAGAGAGAGAGAGAGAGAGAGAGAGAGAGAGAGAGAGAGAGAGAGAGAGAGAGAGAGAGAGAGAGAGAGAGAGAGAGAGAGA
>NW_012130085.1:2232215-2235820 GCF_000143395.1 Atta cephalotes
AATATATATATATATATATATATATATATATATATATATATATATATTGACTTGCGTATTAATTTATATATAGAAGAAAGCCCCTTATTATGAGATAGGCGCCTAATGTGAGATAGCGGCGTTTCTGCTAAACGCTATCTATTGATTCAATCATGAATTTATTGCTCTTGGATTGAAACTATTTAGTAAAAAATTCATTATTAGATGACCTGTAGTCATTGTAAAACAAGATTTTAGAATTTGGATATCTTCAAGTTTCATTAAAATGAGCCTTGTTTATTATTTAATAAATAAATATTTAATAAATAAATAAATTCTTCATGTAGTGTAGAGTAAGATCATACTAATACGGGAATGTTAAATTGTTTAATTACAGAAATTAGATTTGATGATCATACAACCATAAGGCGTGGAAATCGTAATATGAGATATCTAGAGTATTTGTAATATGAAAAATCCATGCTCCTATGTTATAGTGAAAATCATTGCTAAAGTATAAATGTTATTGTATAATAATAAAAAGACAGCCGGAATGAATGTCGAGTGCCTATTTCTGCGATTCCTACCTGACGAGTTCTGGGTATAATCTATCGCATGTTTATTTTTCGCGCAAGCTGGCTGTGTTTGTTTGTATTTTAGAAACGTTAAAAGTTTTTTAATTGCAATACTTTGCGTTTTACTATCGGGGCATCTCATATTAGGAGTACAATTTTTTGACTTTGCGATTTGCTCACTTTTTTACATTTTACATTTCTTTAATTTTCAAAAAAAATGGAATTTAAAATTAAATTTTATATAATATTATCTTAAAGCTTATTAAATTCCTTTCAAAATGATTGATTCCTTATTATTTTTTTAAATTCTGCCTATGGACTTCTAGCATTTATCTAAAATGAACTCGGTGTCTCATAATAGGAGCCTTTCTTCTATAATGATCTAAAGTTTCGGACACACACAGGACATGATCGTGCATTAATTAGAAACTTTCCATTCGATCATTAAAATTCTCATTGTGAAAATTAATTATGAATAGTTTTATGTAATCTGGCAAATGTGCTCTAAGCAAATTTATTAGAAAGTACTTTAGATTCATTAAATATTATTACGCGCAAGAGAATTTATTATAAATTACTCGATGAATTCATAGGCACCTGGGAATATTATCTACAAACTACTGCAATTAAAACTGTTCAAGTTCCTCAAAGTAATAATTGAATCGGCATGAAAATAATCACATTTTATTACTCACTTTTTTTTTTTACTATCGCGTATAATGAGAGTGTGCTGCACATAAAAAAAAGATATAGTTTTAACACTTCCCAGGAATAAAATTATACTACGCAAACTACACATCGCGAAATCCATTGGCTAAAAGTAGAAACAGAGTTAACTAGTCGGCCATAAAGTTCCGTATCTCGCATGTAATATACTTCACCTCGTGGCTTCTGACGGGTCTTTTCATCGAGCAGATTCTGACTTGGACATCTCTTTTTCGCATGAGTTGTTACAAACATAATTTTTCATTCCGAATATTAAACGTTTTCAGAAACGACATAAAACGCGCAAATACAATTATTTTGTATTAATTCCTTATATAAATTAATATTAAAAAATGTTCTTAAAAATCTTTCGTTCTCCATATCTCATTCTCTACAAAAAATTTAAAACATTTTTATATTGGTTTTTTTTGTTTAATGATTCTAGTATTTTATGACAAACGAAATGACAACACGGAAATGTTGCTTTCGTATAAATAAAAATTATTCTATCACATATAAATCAGTATATAAGCATCCAAATTTAGTGAAATATTACCAAAACCAAATCGAGATTAGCTCAAGCAGTGGATACTGAGGTCGTCGCTTGAGAGTAATTCGAGAAATGAAGCTATAAGATTCCCACGTGTGGAATAATAGGAACCCTCGACTGAAGTTGCCTTCACGAAGCCGTTTATCAGTGGTTAAGGGTTAACTAATCCGTCGTAAAGTTCCGCACCCGCACATGACCCAGCTTCCATAATTCACGAGAAGATGAGATCTGACTTCGGTCAGATCTGCGTTAGTAGCATTTCATGCATGATATAATTTAATGTGACTGTAACGTTACTGCTGATTACGTACGTCATATATTATACAGCTATTATATTCTGCGTAATTCTTGATTTTCGCAACAAATGTAATATTCTCCCGTCAAGTTGATAATATGAGATAATATATATTATAATAATGTTCATATTCTGTATTGCCTTATTTTTACTTCCAATAAAATCACCATAAAAGGCGAAATAAATCTAGATGAAAAGCGAAAATAAAATGACATTCTCACAATATCATATGTAATATTTCAAAAATCTGTTTAAAAGGATATTTTCATTTTTATAACGCAATATTCTTAAAACATTTTACCGCAAGTTCGTACAATACTGATCGGAACGGTCCGTTATTGACCTATCGATAAATCATGAGAGCTCCTCAAGGGACTTTAAGAACCGAAATAGTTTGTTCAGCGAACTCTGATCCGCTGTAATGCATCAAACATCATCCCACGAGAAGCCTCGGCGCTTCTTCGATATGAGGAGTTTCTCCTTTCATCTTCGGATTTATTAAATCTTATCTTTCAAAAAATGCCAATACGAAGCCTGCGATTTTAACTCAAAGTGTATTAAAATTTTATTATGTGGTAAGCCGGAGCAAGGTAAGCGACAGAATATAATATAAAGAGAAAATGCATTATGATATGTAAGATTAACGATATACGTTTCTTTGATAAAATTTTATGTTTCCGATGATTATATTCTTTAAGACTATCTTTATTCAACAGATTATTTCATCACGTAAAATTTTTAAACGCGCGATCAAGTATTGATTTTCTGAAAGTAAGCGAATGCACGCGAGCTTAGATACCGTCAGAATAACGAGAAAGTTCAAAAATAGGCATTCGGAATTCGGATCAATGCAGGTACTGGTTAGTTCTTGGAACGGAACTAAGCGAACGAAATATTATTCTAATTCTTGTATTTTTTTATTTGTTTTCTTTTTCCTTTTAAATTCCTGCATTATTACATCTGCAATAAAAAAAATTTCAATTTATGTAAGCTAATGCATAATTTCGCCAAAAATAGACTATAAAAAGAATAATTAAATTGTATGCCATTTATTGCTGTATATGTCATTAAAAAATAGTTTTAAGGTTGGGAAACGAAAGAAGTTATATGTATGTCCATTTACCTGTCTATTAGTTGCTGTTACTTATTCATCATCACTGTTTATTATTGTCTTTATCATCAGAACTGTCTGCAGAAAATAACATAAAAATTTCTTCAATGCTCAACTTTATTCTTGATGTTTAGCATGTCTTAATTAGATATCACATTAATAATATCACATCATATCACATTTGCTCATTACTTCCGTCACTTTGAGGAGGTATTCGAGCGCAATAATGCTTAGTGATGTTATAAATACATACACACACACACACACACACACACACACACACACACACACACGCGCGCGCGCGCGCGCGCGTGTATATATAATAACATATATATTAGTAATATTATACGATAATTATATAATGTAATAATATTATATAATAATTAAATA
>NW_012130085.1:2241258-2257681 GCF_000143395.1 Atta cephalotes
CTGTTATAATGTTAATAAATAACCATATCATAAGTTTTAACATAAGAAAAAATTATACTATTAATAAATAAGATATTTTAAATATTAATAGAAGTAAAATATCAATTATATATCAAATAAATAGGTAAAAATTAATTATTTTTATTCAAAATGCAATCGTAATTATAATGACTATAATAATTTTTTTAAATTTATTTACTATTTTTAAATTTATTTGAGTAACAATAACTAAAAAATATATTTAAAAAAAACTAAAAATTTTTCAAGCAGCATTAATAACATTATCGACTGATTATATTTATATGATTAATATTATATGATTAATATTTATATGATTATATGATTAAAACGATACAGTTGTCTCAAAAAGAACTGTAAATTATAGTTAAATTATGATAATTGCAACCTTTTTCTTTTCTTTTTTCTCAATGCATAAAATAAATAATATCTATATTAAACAAATAATAATAGTTTGGAAAGCTAAAGTAATTAAGTTATTAAGATAAAGTTTATAATATAATATCATTACTTAATCAATATATATTTTCAATATATATATTTTAAGATCTTATATTTGTAAATTGTAATATCTCTACAATCAACTCTGTACGTATTTCCATTTATAACTTTTTAAATTAACCAACATTCAATTATATAATTAGTTTTAATTGTAATACATTATTGATGCAGATGTTTCCACAAGAATAATAATAGAATTATAAAATATATATAAAATTGTAATTTAATAACAAAATAATGTGTGTCTTAAATACATTTTCCAATTTTGATAAAATGGAGATATCTCACAAATTTCTTCAAAACAATGGAAACATCAAAATATAAATTAGATGTTTTACTAAGCTAATAACAGTCTTTAACGACTGTTTGATGTTATTTTCACGTGCATTACTTTCGCAAGGGACGTAATTAGCAAGTTTAATAGTTCAAATTGTGAGAACGCATGTCGCGTATTATTTTCACACCAGAAGGCGGAGATA
Source organism: Atta cephalotes (assembly GCF_000143395.1). Lineage (NCBI taxonomy): Eukaryota > Metazoa > Arthropoda > Insecta > Hymenoptera > Formicidae > Atta > Atta cephalotes. Next base: position 2,242,257 of record NW_012130085.1, read on the forward strand.
ATCTCACAGTATCTCCGATATATCCGTGATTATACATATATCGCGCTGTGTACAGCGAAAATAGTTCCCAAGAGCATAATGCATGAACGCCTCGAGTTTCTGTCTTCAAAGCTCGTATGGAAACGTTGACCGTACATTTACAGCCATGCATGGCAAGCCATGCAAATGTACAAATTACCGTTATTCCAAAAATGAAGGAACTATTCTCTCTCACTTACAATTGATGAACGATAATTGTACAAAATTATTTGATAAATGCTTAAACACTTTCTCGATTAATTTCATATCTCATATAATTGTTTTATTCATGCTGGTCGGAAACATTCACTTGAAAGTTTCTATATAATTTCGCTTGCATTTAATCGTTTCAATGTCGGTTTAACACGTTTCATAAACAAATGTCCTTTTCTCTCTCTCTCTCTCTCTTTCTCTGTTGTCTTTTAAGGTTTGCATAGTACATACAGCGAAGTAATACAACTTCACTGTATAATTATAATTAGATGTAATATGCCAACAGGTTACAACGAATTGTATTATTCCGTTATTCAAAGGGAAGCTCTCCGCATGATATAAATGTGACATTTCTAGATGTATTCTCAATTGCACAATCAACGCCTCGCGCATCGACGGAAATTATCGTGAGAGCGGTAATTACAAGTTTCTGCTTTGATAGGATGCATTGTGTACGCGTACATATTCGCCGTACGTTGTCACTATAATTATTACTAAACAACGCAGTTCTCGCTATTGCCAGAGCGACGGGTTGTGGCAACAATGCCGCGACAAAGCGATGTCAAAATATTAGCTGGTAGTTGCGTTTGAGTGCAATGATCACCTATGCAGCAGAAACAAGGTTCCCCGTTGCAAATTGTGACAGTAACTCGCGTCAGAGCGTCAGCAGGAAACGTAGGAAAATTAATCGATAGAATTATCACAAGGGAGTGCGGGGAGATAATGCAAAATTTCGTCAAATCATAGGCGACGATGCGGGTTAAAGAATGGAATAAAATCGACTTGTCAATAGCACAAGGCAAATTAATGTTAAATCGAGCAAAACGAATTAGCGATCGGTCCTATCCCACAATATCATGATGGACAAAATAATTCAATAAATTGGTTAATCGATTAATCCGTTCAGCAAGTTAACCGGTTAACCGCAAAACATCGGATATATCGAGCGCTATACAGACGGTTAATTGTAAGCTAAGCTACTGGCAAAGTTCCGGCTTTAAATATTCGCGCATATATCGGCGCACCATATGCATATGTTACACGTTGATGTACGTGGAAAACGACGGTGTTATTATCGTTAACCAACGTGCCTGCACGGTTGTAATCCGTCAGTGCGTTGCAGCTGACGCGTGGATATGACGAATTCCCTGTGCGCGAGTTCGGACAATCTAGCCAAGCTAGTAACAGCAAAATTTCGGCGTCCGATCCAAACAGCGTGCAATTAAAAAGATAATATGCAATAAATCATACTACTTCACTTATTATAACATGGCATTTAATCATTTTTATCATCAGTATCATCACTCAAGTGACTTCGATTTTTACACTTATTCTTAGATAAATATTAATTTAGAATTATAACTACAACAATTCTATATATGTATATTTAAAAAAGTAGGACAATTGGTTTGTGCATGTTGTTCCATAATATAAATATAAAACTTACATAACATTGTCTTTCAAAATTATACTTTGTTCAATAATGATGAATGCGTTCCGTTCAAAAAATAAATTTCAAAAATTTAAATTTATTGAATCGAAATATATCACTATAAATCCGATATTCGCTTCCTACATGACTGGAAATACATAGTTCGAATCGGGGATATCGCTATCACACGTATGTGTCATAACCGCGAACAAGCATCGAATTGGCGGTGTTATAATTATCGTTAAACAAGCCGCTTCACGTAGTTGTACCGTACGGGCATCGCGCAGCTGTCGCAGCGAGCCGACGATTCCGCACCTGCGGGCAAAGCTTGCGCGTCAAAGCCCTGGTGAAGTATTACCTTGTGCATTCGAGTGCAATGATTACCAATGCAACGGAGCGAGCCGGCCTCGCTTTGGAAAATTTTGACTGAGTGCTGCCGCGAATGCCAGTAAAAGCTCTGGAAAAATGGATAGTGATGGAGAGACCGTTACGATAGGTATAAATTCAGTTTGCTCCACGAACTGAATTTCATCATATTAAAGTTTCGTACAAGCGCGGACCAGTATGACGAGTATCACACAAATATTTTTAGCAAAAAAACCGGAGTTCGTAGCTGCCATTTTATATCAGCGATTTGTCCGTCGAACAATTCTAATTTACTTTTTCTCTAATAGTTTATGACAGTGAAGCGATATTAGAAACGAGAAACTACTACTAACACACTGATATACTGAATCGGTTTTAAAATTTTTATCTGATAAAAACAGAAGCATAAATATTCATAACAAAAACTTTTCATTGGCTTATCTTTACTTTTTTTAATACGTCAGATACACAAATTTTTTAGATAAAAAAAAAAAGATTAGTTATTCTTCGTATTGAAGATTCATGATAAATTTAAACAGACATTTCAAATACTTTCGTCAAAAAAAAAGGATTGTAAAAATGAATATATTTCTATTTGTACCATGTATGAGTTAGACTGTGACGTGACTTAAAAGATAACAAATGGTTAGAAACGTTCCGAGCGAAACCGCTCGGCAATTATTGTTGAGAAATGTTGATTACCCTATTGAGCGAGAAGCTTCAGGCTATAGCTAGGAGCTTGGAATATCTATTATCTCTTTGGAAAATTCCTTTACTAGACAAGTTACGGCATTTTTACAAAGAATGTGCGCTTATAGATATTGATCGTTAAATTCATTCTAAAAATATTTGTGCAGCCAATGATAAATTTTCCGCCCGTAATCCGGGAAAATCATAATTTTACGCCTTCCATCGATGCCACCTTGTCATATAATGCATATAATACATATATTAATTCTTTAAAATGAACCGCGAACAAAGCTGAAACGTGGTGGCATGTTACGTGATATCGAAACGCATAAATGCACTATCGGGATCAGAAACACGTCTCTCGAATTTATATTTTGTTGAATTTTATGTCGATATGAAAACTGTTAAAATTGATTATAATCAATAATCCATAATCTAAATTAATTCACACTTGATATGAGTTATCGGTTATGAAACAAATAAATATCACTACTTCACTAATTATAAGTTATTATGTAGGTTTGCAGGCATGGTGAAATGATTGGCAGGTTAGCGAATAATTTCATCTCCTTCGATATACGGTTGGATGGCATGGGATGCAGGTGCATCTTCTGTAGTATGAGAGACGATTAGCGTGGAGAAAGACGTTGACGATGTCGCGAGAGAAACAGGGAAGCACCGGGAAGTATCGGTCGTGCTAAGTAGCGTTTAATTGAACTCCCCATTCGAGTTCGTTAGTATACGGCAGCAGTTATAGCGTCGTAGAGCAGCTTCAGGTCGACTATTAGTAAGAGTTTAATTATAATTAAACGAGATGCAACGTAATATCGGCGAGCTTATCGGTAAACAGCGCAAACATTCGCAGGTAATCGTGACGAAGAGTACTGGTGTCGTCTTGATAGAAATGACAAGATATAAAGGCGCTTTTAAGAGATAACCGGTTGAAATTACCAAGCCGCTCTGAAAGAATCCGCGTCATCAGTGGCGTGATCTCTTTGTGATCTTGAAAAAATTCGAGAAAGAAAAGGACGTATATGTATGTTGCATATACAAGTCACTTGGACGAGATCATTTTATTGATTATAAATGATAACTCGTGTTTAATTAGCAAAACTATCTCTTATTAAAGAATACCCTGTCATATAACTAATTAAGTCGTTAGACTAATTAACATCTGGACGTGATTCATTTTGCTTTAGATTAAAACTAATTAAATATCCAAGTATACTGATACGGAAAAGAGACATGCATACAATGAATTAATTGATTTTATATTTGTTCCTCTGTATGACACAAATTGTATAATACATTAATAAAAAATGTAATTCTCTATTCACGCGCAAATGTTATTTCGTAACATTTAGGAAAGAGTTATCGTACCTAAATATTTTATATAATTACTTAAGCAATATTTAGTAAAAAAATGTGAAATAAATGAAATATGAATAATACAGACAAAAATTTAACAAGTCATATCTTGTTTTGTAGGTGTTAACATTTTAAAAAAATCAGATACAATCATACTGATTAATTCTTGCCTAATTTATGTAACTGATAATAAGTATAACTATGCAATTTTATTCTGAATTTTCATATTTCCATAAGAAAAGTTTATTCTAGAATATTTTGTTACAAATCAATATCAAAATTGAAAATTAAAGAAATAATTTGAATGATATTCAACAATTCTCCTCTAAACAAATAATAAGAAAAATATTAAATAAGTGTGAAAATACAAAAATCCCAATAATTGTCCTACAGTTAAAATTCGAAAATATATTCTGTAACTTTATGTTTCAACGATGAAACAATCCAGATATAGATAAAGCATAATTCTTCTCTTCATTCTGTAAATTTGTAGTTAAATTGCATCATGAAAAATACTGAAGTTTACCAATATAAAAAAAGAAAAAGAATTCACAATAAACCGACTATGGAAATACTAAAAAATTTTCACGAGAAGCCAATAATTCTATTTTTAACATCTCTAAAAATCGCCTTTAATTTCTACAATCTACAGTTTGCTGTTGTCACATGAGTTGACGATTATCAAAAGAAAATGAATATTTTTTTTCAAAATATCTACCGTATCTCTACGGCTAACAAACAGTTTTAAACATCTCGGAAGAAGCTTTTAGAAAATCACGATTCGAGGTGAATATGAAAAAACGTATAGTTCCGAAAGGAGAAAAGGACAAAGAGGAACGAATCCAGCGACCGAGTCATGAGAAATAAAGAATGAAGAACAAAATGTACGAGAGAGTCAAGGAGAAGTCGGGAACGCCGAACGGCGAAGACGGCAGGACACGAAGTAGTTCGGCCGTTTAAATCACGATTTTTCTGGTCGCACCGTCACTCGCAGAACTCGTTGATATGTCCGATCGATGTCGAACAAGGCCACTTGCACAAATCGACTATGCTTCGCGTGACAATTAGAACTACATCGAGCGCGATTAATCCTACTTCCTCACCGCGAATTATTCTTACCTTTACGTTTTTACTTCGCACATCAAGTTTCTTCTGCAAGAAAAATCACAGGATTACGAAGCCGTCAAGAACAAAATAAGCCGCCTACGTATCTGTATTGCACGAGAGGAAAAATACGGAGGAAAAAAGCGACAGATTACGAGAAAGGTTGAGCCACTTCGCTTAAGCTGGTATTAAGCACATAAATAACACAATAAAGGTAGACGCAGGAGGAAAATAAACAGAAAGAAAGGGTGAAAGACGGGAAAAGGACGCACTGCTCACCCTTTATAGTTAATGTACCGTAACTGCACAACGCGCGCCACCACATGGTAATGGATTAATTTTAAAAAGAGATTCTACCGTTGTGTAAATCGTATGAGAAATAATTTCTATTTTAGAACAGCAAGACGTACTCGGCAATTAGTGAATTAAATTATTTTATTTAAAATCTTCGGGAATATATTTCAGACGTATACTTTTAGTAATTATTAGAATTCCAATATTTAATTAATAGACAGATAAAATCACCCTGGCGAAATATATATCAATGTATAATATTTACAAATTTAAGTTCGAACGATAAAAAGAAAAAAGTTGATGTTTCTTTGTCATTATTTATAATTAATAGTGAAATAAACAATTAGAAAAAAATGACTCACATCACTTGAGAAATTTGGGAGAAAAATTAAAAATTTAAGCTATTTATATATATCATTCTTCCAGCAGTTAATGCTGGGCAAATATAACTTTTAGAATGTATAAAATATAAATGTATTATATAATAAAATATGTAAAATTAAAAACCAATGTTTTCGACTTTCCAATTTTCATTTATCTTAAATTATCCGAGGAGAGAGAAATATTGATCCATTAGATATTTCATATAAAAAAGAGAGATTTTTATTCAACCAATAATAGTTAATTCCCGAAACAGCTGATATGATTTACAGGATTACTGACTGTAGTGCAAGTAAGTATACTGTATGTGCACGGATCTGTCCATTTAAATCAACAAACGAATACAAATAGCATTCTTTGCGCATGTGATTTATCGCGTAATGGAGCTTCCTTAGGTTGGAAAGGTTCGTTAGCGACTAAAGTATTGGCAGCTATCCATGTACTGTATTATTCACTTGCGTCCCAATCCGGCCATTGCCCCGAGCCATTGCTGCAAACCTCATATTGGTCCGTTTAGCTCGGGCAACCGCGAATCGATATTTGGTTTAATAGCCGATCTAGTCTTTGAAGGAAAAATTGAATGATTCGATGAAACTATTCAGATGACACTGTGAAAAAAAATATCGAATCACATGTCGGTCATTCTCCACAAACACGCAATCATCAGCGAATTAGGGAACAAATTATTGTTCGATTGTACAAAACACCTACTATGGCTTGTTGGATTAATCGATTCGCCAAAGTACTGTAGACAATCGAGCATTTATAATGCTAATTGGGATGCTAGAGAAATCAAGTGAATTAATATCATTATAATTAAATAATGCAAAAAGCTACATATGCAAATCAATGAATTCATTTATTACTTCGTTCTAACGGTATCAGCTCTTCGAATGGAAAATATCGGCTGCTCGTAATTGAAGCTCGCGCTTACCTGCTTAATTGACCATAATTAGAACAGCGATAATCATTTACGATAACAATCGATTTTAACCGAGAAAGAGTTTATGAAAATTACATTCCATTTTCCTTATCGATCCAATATACGTGGAATTTTCTCATCAGCGTAAATTTACTTCGTTGGCCCGCGACCCGGCCTCACCATCTCGGTTGCTTAACCATAACTCTCGCGCGTGCGAGCAACTGTGTAAGCTCTACATCCGGGCAGCTTTGTTAAGAAAAATAACGTATTGTGAGATATGAATTTATGTAGGTAACAAAGAAATAATTTTATAAACATCGCAGAGAAACACGTAAAGAATATCACGCTAAAAAAAGATTTATTATGTATAATTGATATTGTAATAAATTATGATTAGCAGTTTCATGACAATTTCAATGTTTAATTTTATGGACGGTTTGAGCAATTGTTAATATGTACATAGTATTCTGAACTCCTAGTAATATAGTGTATTGCAAATTAATCATACAATTGGCATGATATAATTCTACATTCAATTGTACATGCCACTCTCATTGTTAATAGAAGGGAACAAAATGACAAATTAAACGTCACAGTATGGACTTGAAAGCCGTCGATTATCGGATGCAATAAAGAATAGAAAAGTGAAGACGAGCGATGGAAATGTTCCATCAGACTATTCAACGAATAAAGTGAATATTCGATCCATCAAAAGCTTTAAAATTCGAATGCAACAAAGATGTCGATTCTCTTTTACGCTGCCAGTTCGAAGACGGAATTATTCGGCTTAATTTAACGACATCTATACACCTCCTGAAATACTTGTGCGAATATTATAATTTTCTAAGGAATAAGACGTATGAAAATTTAGCGAAACGAACTTGCTATTAATCTGCTCTACCATGAGAAAGAGGCGAAACGTTATGAGGTGAAACCGTGGTTTTTCGCGCTATCATTCATGCCGCTGAATCGTGAACATACAGCGTTATCCATACAGAATCTTTATTTGCCTCGCGATGCGATTTATGCACAAAAAGATAGCAAAGACCAGGGTCGAATAGAACGCTGTTGCTGATCGAATGTAGCCGCAGAAATTTATTATAACTGTGCATCGTTTATCGGGCGATATGCGTGACACGTCCTGTCCAGAGGTAATCAATCATGATGTTACTTTGATTACCACCAGGAAAATTAACGATTTGCACGATATAACAATAACAACTATATTCAATTTATGGATATGAAGTAATTTTTCTATCTCCCTCTTCTTTCAGATATACATCTCTTGTTCGATTAGACCAATTCATCGACATTTTTCTCTTATTACTCTTCGTGTCGCGCCGTTTAAAAATCTTTTTAAAACATTTGATCAAAATAGCAGCAAAATAGCGGGAAAATTTATCAATATATTTAAAACGAGCCTTCTATTTCTCGGTATATTTCTCCAGCTGCAAAAGGAAAGCGGCATCTCGGCGAAACATGTTCGCGCTATCATTTATAGCGCCAGCGCGTGTATGTTGTGCTGGTATCAGTTCGCGTAAAATATTTGTGCATCTCTGGTACGTCAAAAAAAAAGGGACAAAGGAAGAAAAGAGGAACGCAAAATGGAGAAAGAGTTGCAAAGGCAGCTCGGGAAAATGTCTGGCCTAGGAATGGCTATGCGAGCGTGCTCTACTTTCCACGCTGATACGGCATGTCCGCCGTGTAAAATAAAACGCGTACACGGCGCACTTTGCCACGACCGAAATTCTCAAGCGATCCACGATGTTTTTTATTCTCATTTCGCTTCTGTACCAAATTGACTAGCAGCGTTTATATCGCGTTTAATATTGGCCCGCACGGTGAATTAAAATGCGATAAAGCTTCAAGCTGGTAGACATTGTAATTTTTCGTTACACGCGTAATGCAACGGTTGTACAAATAGATTAGACAGAAAAAGAAAGAGAGGAAAAAACGTATAATAGTCCGTGGCGACTGATAATCTCACTCTACCTGGTTCCGAGCAAACTCTTTTACGTTTTTACGCTCGTTCGATTTGTACACGCTTTGCGCTTTGCTACGATATCCGTTAAAATCTTCTCACGTGCCAAATCAAGGAACAGAGTGCAGCGTGATACGAAACTTCGACAAGTTTCGGTCTAACCGACTAATTTCTACGGATCGGAATCCCGAGCAAAAGTTTCGACTATACGGTACTTTTAAAGCTATGATTGTCAGTTTAGCTTACCTAGTTTACTGTAGGTAAGACTTCGTCTACCTTTCCTGTCCGCCGTCAAACGAGTATACCTACTGCGCGTACTAACTAGTTTCAAACATAAACAATAAGAGATCGTTGGCACGAATTCTCTTCTAAATTGCAGTGCAAATCGTTATCACAAATTTATTTTATCCAATTGCTATTAATCTTACTCGAAATCTTTACATAGCCACAAGAGTTATATGTGTGTATAATAAATTTAAAATAATTTATATTAAATGAAAGAAAGCTGTGTAAAACTACATTTACAAATTTAAATAGAACAAAAAATATGTCTCGCATTATTTTTTAAAAAATATTAAAGCATAATATATTAGAAATTGCATAAAAAACACACAATTTCACCTAGTTATTTTACCTAGTTATAATATATAACTCTAATATTATAACTTCAAATTCTTTACAGAACGTTTCATTAAAAAAAATTATTTTAAAAAAAGATTTAATATTTAAAAAATTTATCAAAATTAATATCTATATTAAAAAATTTATCAAAATTAATATCTATATTAAAATAAATAAAATTATGGTATTTCTCTTCTTCTAATCTCTTCATTCTAAAATTTACTACTTATACGTGCTGATATATTACGTTGCAAGGTGAACAATATTTCAGACTTAACGAAAAAGGTCGTGTCCAATCCTTAGTAATAACTACCGTACAAGAACGATGACGCTCTACGTTCGCTGGATGACAATAAACGTTCCGTACCGGCTTGTTCCTGAAGTGAAGCGTGCACGGCGCAAAATAGAGGAAGCACGGAAGAGAAAAGCGCTTATCCCAGGAGCGATTCCGGTCGCACGTGACAAGGACACTCTCGTCGGTCGCGTTGCGGTCACAATTTCCAAACTCGCGCGACTACCCCCGCGTGAGTCCCTTATTTAGGAGGAAGTGTCCCTTCCCACGAGGGCATCAATTTCTCGAGCACGCGCGATGTACCGCAACGTTTACGCGGAAATTCCGTGCAGCACTCTCCCAACTAACTTGTCCCCAGGAGCCTGTAAGACGTATCTCAATCCTTGCGACGCGGGCGACCGTTTCGCCTCGTGTTAACTTATTTTTCCAATATCTGCTTTATTACAAAGTGCCAATAATGATATAGATGGCTGCATCGGTATCGATTATTTTATTGCCGTTGATTAAACGCGCAGCACCTTCCGAGCAATATTAGCTCGTTATTCACCACCTAATACATACCACGTCATACCCAGATTTTCATGCATTAAATGCTTGCTCACAAATAGCTCTGCTTTTTAAAGTATATTAACCGAATAATCGTTCGATTATCTCTATAATACAATAGTACAATTTTTATTGCTGTATTAATTAACAATATTAGAAAAAATATATTTTTTAATATTATTTACAATTAAATTATTATTATTTTTTTATTGTTTAGATTTTTAATTTTTACAATATTTTTAAATACAATAGATATCCTATTATATAAAAATAATTATTATATAAAAATAATGTCTCGAAATAAGTGTTTGTGAATAAATAAAGGAGAAATTGTAGATTTAATGCACTTATGGCGCATTCCATGTGTCGGGATCCACTTAAAAATGAAAAGTTTGGATTTTAAATGATCATAAAAATAAGCATATATAAGTCGAAAATAAAAAAATATTTACATATTGTACTTTGCATCCAAAATATTGGAGACAGTGTTGTGTGTTTAAAATTTTTCTTTTTTTTTTCATTGTAATTAAAATATTAGGTTCAATTCTTATAAAATTAAAATAAAATTAAAATTCTGTATAAAAATTATATAATATACCAAATTTTTATATACACAAGAATTTTCAAGATTTTTCAAAAACTTTCAGACAAAGAGATAATTTCAAAGAGAAATTTAATAGTATGAAAAAATCAACTTTTTAATTTAATATAAATAAATAAGAAATTATATCCTCTTTTTTAAAAATCTGAAAAAAATTCTAAAAAATTCTTATTCTAATATTAGGTGTAGTAAAAAGAAATCCATTATTTTCGCATGAAATTGAATGGAAAAATAATAGATTTCTTTTTACTACACCTAATATGTATAAAATATGATATTATAAAGAAAATTTTTAAATTGCAATGGGATGCATTCGTAATTTTTTCCCAAAAAATTTGAACCAAATAATAATTTAAAATAGATTTTTTAAAGATATTTTCTTTTGTAAATTTTTGTATTATTTGCTAGCCGTAAAAAGTTTTTATTTAAAAATTTTCATTTACATTTCTTTTCATTTTTTTTGTGAAGAAAATGAAAATTTTTTTTATGATTGTTAAGAAATAACTAAGTAATAATAAAAATTTAAAAATTCTATATAAAAAAGAAGTACTTAAAAAATTTGTTTTATAATAATTTAGTTGAAATTCCAATTTCGTTTTCAAAAAAATATTTATTTACGAATAAATTCCATTATAATCCTAAAATTGTTTTTATGATTATTTCTACATTCTATTATTTTTGAAAATTTTCAGATTTTTAAAAGAATGTGTAATTTCTTTTTTTTAGGTGAATTTCTGACATTTGAATTAGGCTATATGTAAGTGTAAGATATACAATATCATTTTGATTTACTACATGGAAAAAGCATTTGGATGAATTAACTGATGAATTGTGGTGGAAAATGAACGATCCAGAATTCTAGTTAAATTTACTAGATTTCTGATTAAGTCTGTCAGAATTCTAGTTGAAATAACCAATTCCCAAATCTACCAGAATTCTATTTGAAATCAGAATTTAGTAAATTTAATCAGAAATCTAGTAAACTTAACTATTCTGGATCGTTCATTTTCCACCACAATTCAACCAAATATTTTTTTCCGTGTATGACTATAACGTGATAAAAATTAATACTAAGTTATTATATCTTATAGCATATAGTTACACAACGAGTTATACATATTTTTTAACAAAAGATTAACCATAAACATTATTTAAACAATAATTTTTTACGTTCTTATTATATTATAGAAAGTCACATCTTTTCGACAAGATTTTTTAATTTTGCATTTCTCTCTACATGGAATACGAGTAATTCTTCCTCATTTTTTCTCATTTTTCCTCAATCTTCTTCCTATTTCTTTTAAAATCTGAATATTTTCCTTTATTAAAATACATAAATAATTTTTCATGAAAGAAAGAGAGAACTTCCTCGAAATTATGAGCACGAATGGACAAATAACCGAGCAGTTTCATTTGCCTAACTTTACTATAATAAATATGATCTTAGCAGAAAGTAGAACTACATGAATTTCGCGGACGAACTTTACTGCCAAACTTGTTCTTACATCGACTCTGTCAATATTCTCTCTAAGAAAGGATTTCTCTTTTGCACGATGTTCGTGTCTGTTACTTTCAACCAACGACGAAGATATTGACGCGGTTTCTAGTTGGTTACAACGGAACTCAACTTGGGGTTACACGCCACATGGCCTCTGGCGCTATTGCAGGAATACTTAAAAGGGGTAGCTAAAGTATGCGCGTCCTTGGTCGGGGGTTAAACACACGAGCTGTTGCGACGTCGTCGGGGTCGTCGCCATATCGTCTCGCATACGGATTTTCAATAACGCTTGCCTGGATCCTTGCCGGTATTAGAAAGAAAAGCACGCGAGCGAAACGCGCCCTCCTAGGAAGAAATGCGTTGGTACGATCAAACATTCACACGCGCCGATTTTATCTCGGTCTCTGGAATTTTTCCGTTCTACGTCGTTTAATATTAAAATTCGTGAGATAAATAACTTAGCATTTTATTGAAGAGAACTATAATTTTATTCAATTAACGTTACGTTTTGCATTATACGAGCTAAAGTTTAAACTTGTGCGAAAGTTGCGCTTAAGTTACGTATTGGCATGTTAACTTAGCCAATCCCAAAAGTTAAATTGACAATAAATCAGTTGTTAAGCCGTTGGCAGCTTATCGTGTTAGACACGAAAGAAAGGATATTCTAGAAGAAAGAATATTCTATCGCCGAACATATAATAACTTTAAACTTCGAAATAAACTATATGCTAGGTTAATACATGTGTATATATGAATTTATTTAATGTTGTTTAGAAAAAGATCTTTCCTTTAACGTATTTTTAAAATAATCAAATATTAACAAAAATATAATTAAAAAAATAATAGAATATTCATGATCATGCAAAATTATTTTCTTCATCATATTATAATCATATTAATACATGATATATAAGGTCGTTTTTTTTATTCTTGTACCTATTTTCTAAACTGATACATACAATGCAATAAGTTGAAGTGAAAGAAGTACTTGTACACACAGTACAATAAGTTGAAGTAAAACAAATAAATATTTGTTTCACTTTAACTTATTGCACTGTGTGCACCAGTTCAGAGAGTGTAGAAATAAAAAAACGGATCTATAATTTAACTATATTCTACGAATGGGATGGAATAGCAAAAACGTTTTCTTAGAAAAGGGTCTTTCCAATTTTCATCACCTATGCGAATGGCTGACCTTTAGTCTTGATTACTGTATTAAGCACTTGGGTACTTTTCTTGGGTCGTTATACACTACCTTCGTAATGGGAGTCCAACCTAATGAGATCTAGCAGGGCGCATAAGAAATTTAATGTAGGGACAAAGTAGCACAAAAAAACAGACAATATTCTTATCAACTTTGCTATGGAAAAGTTCACCAAGTTTGATCATTTTTCTGGTATTTAAACAAGAATTTTCTATAAAATAGTACTCCAAAATACTTGCATTATTTGAAATAATGAAAGAGATAAGAAAAATTTCATTTAAATTAAAATAAAATAAAAAAGAGGTTAATTATGAAGATATAATTAAAATATTTATTTTAAATTATTATCGCTAATAATTAAGCGAAAACTTTCCACTTTTAATAGCTACTGTCAGCCGACAGTTTTTCCTTCGGGAAAAATTCTTTTATTTTGGTCAAATGCTGCCATTATACTTCAAAACACTTTTATCGTTCCTCTCGCTCGTAACAATGGCGCAACGAGATAGTAGGTTTCACTTGGTCGGCAACCCCTTTCGTGCGAGGATGCGTTCACGCCGATACGAATGGCTGCGTGCAGCAAGTAAATGGGAATTTTAAGTGCACTCGCCGTTGAAATGTACACAAGTTGCTGTCGGCTTTCGTGTGGCCAGTTGTAAATGTAGCCATCTACCTACTATGGCACACGCTAATGGCGTCAACTGCGACAAAAGTCTTTCCCTTTGCCCTGTAAAAGCAAATGCTGTCGGATTTGCGATGCAGCGTGCGCAATTCAGGATCTTGCAAAACGGCGGAAAAGAAATTCCCTGCCGGCTGTATCGGCCTAATAAAAACGTCGCGCAAAAATGCCGTTGGCTGGCGGTCGTACTATGCAAATGGGCCGTCGGCGTCGGGGCAATGCCGGAGCAACGGGGTATGTCGCGAGAAATTTTCGCGATATTGGTATTCACTCTGAGTTTAACATTGAAAATATGAAATTGTTTCGTGGATAACTGACGGATGGCTGTGCGCTTACGATGAAATTTCAAAGCGAAGAATGTACGTGAGCGCGGGTATAATTACCGACGAATTAAGCATGACTACGCGGCGAATAAATTCACATTGGAAACGAGAAAGGAATTTACAACTTCGCATTCCATCATTCTGATGTAGGAATGCTATTAATTTCCCATAAATATAATGGATTTGTATTTGATGTCGTTCTTACAAAGAGCGATGTTATTGGTCAAAATACTCGCCGACCGTAAACTACAATAATATTTGAAATTTTGTTTAAATTATCCAAGCGATCAGTCATAATGGATAAATGTAAAACTATAAACATAACATGAACGCTTTATTAATTATAATTACACGTATCATAATTAATTGATTCATAGCAACGCCTTGCACTAGTATTACTCGGCACGCACGTCAAGGAATAAATCCTTATCACATGCATGTTATATTTAATGTCCTACTTTCATATAAAAAATAAAATAAAATAATTTATAAGACTTAAGTTCTCTCAAAACAAATCGAAAATGGTTCCTTATTCCCATATTTATCGATATAGGTTAACTTTAATCTCGGTTCAACTTCTATTCTTCATCTTTTCTAATTCTTAAAACTAGAAAAAAAGAATTAAGTTAAGATTAAGATTTAAGCCAAGATTAAAATTAACTACATATATTGATAGAAATGAACATCAATGGAGAAAATCTGTAAAAATTAAATTATTAAAATACATATCCTAACTATTGAAATTGATATAGATTAATAGAGAAAGAATCATATGGTGTGCGTGTGCGTGTGCGTGTGCGTGTGTGTGTGCGTGTGTGTGTGTGTGTGCGTGTGTGTGTGTGTGTGTGTGTGTGTGTGTGTGTGTGTGTGTGTGTGTGTGTGTGTGTGTGTGTGT
>NW_012130085.1:2259259-2273771 GCF_000143395.1 Atta cephalotes
TATATATATATATATATATATATATATATATATATATATCAAAGAAAATACTAAATACTAAGGAAAATAGAGAGACAGCAAAGGGTTAAAGATAAATATTTCAAACGTATCGTCCATTCCAAAGGCTATGAGTCTTAGTTAACTAAATTACATGCAAATCAACTCCGAGAAATCTCATGATTGAAAGCATAAGTAATAGCTAAAAATGTATTTACTAGTTCAAAGTGAACGTATGACGCTGGGACGCTTCTTTACTGATGGTTAAATATTCATGTACGGTATATATGCCTATACTATGACGAGTATAATTGAATATTTATAGATGTTCGAGATAAAAGGTTCAGAGACTATATTTCTATGACATATTCTATGCCCTTTAAATCCATTGAAAAATTATATATATGTGCCGAACAAATAAACCAGAGAATTCGGATGCCGTATTTTATAATTTGGTACGCATTGTACGATAGGCATACAATGAGCTAACTGCATAAAGTGCTGCGATTTTTGGTGTTACAAACGATCTAAAATAACTATGAAAAATATTATAAAAAAGAATTGCAATAACAACTACATCGCAATGTTATTGTGAAATGAAAGCAACTACTCTCATTTTGTATTTTGATGAATATGTGAAGCTTTTCTGGCTCATATTAACTCGATTCCGACTCTGTTTCTCTTTATTCCAAATTAAAACAAACGTTCTCATTGCTGCTACACAATATGCTCTCGCCCTCTACGTACTTTTTCTTTTTTCGCCAAAAATCCAATTTACAACAAAATAAAATGAATTCAAACTGGACGATGTTAATCAAGATTTCAAAACGCTTTGAAAAATTAATCATGAAAAAAATTCTCGCTGGAATTTAATAATACACGCTCACGCTCAACATTTAATTAAAATAGTCTCAAATTACAATTTTCCACAAACTCATTGCATTATTACATAGTATCATGCTTTCCGAAGTATTTCTTCCATAGAGAAACTACTGACCGATAATTTCTCGGCGTACTGCTTCAAAATTGTATGAGTAGTATGGTATATTACTCACCCCTCAGCTAATGCGCAAAGTTACACCTCATCCGACGGGACACAGTTTGGAAGGACGCCGCGCGCGCCGTCACACACACTCTCACATACACGATAAGCCCGGAGGAAGGGGGTGTACGAAAACCAGGTGGAGTTCGAGCAAAAGTTAGGCTAGGTCACGTCAACGACAGATTACGTCGAAGACGATCTATCTCTCTCGCCGTGCGCACATCCCCTGAAAAGGATCCCTTCTCGTACACGCGAGAGGATGTCTGCACGCGCGCGAATTACAGGCGTTCTAGCGTCGTTGGCTGGAGCCCAACTCCGCCCAGTATATCCCTTTGAACGTCAATCGGTGTGCACTCGATCGACGCGTAGATGACGAATTCGTGCGATCGTCTTTTGAAAGAGAACGCGTCACCATTCGATCTCGCGGGGTCAAGTGGACTCTTTTTCGCGTTTCGTCGTCCTCTCGTCGTCGCGACGTTCCTCACGAATAGAAAATGATCCGCCTTTATCGGATTTTTCATTCACTCGAACGTATCGTCGTGCGTTTATGCGGCAGTGGATATCGAGCTTGTAAGCTTCGATGACGACAGTTTCATCCCGTCACTTCATTTAAACATGCGATAGTTTCGCGTGACAGCTCGAAGCGGCGATTATATGGATCTGTCATACGTCAATCGGTCTGCGCGTACTGACGAATAATTTATATATTGAGCAACGCAACGATCTCAGTATTCCGTATTCTAATTTCGTCGCGAGCAAAGAATCGATAATTTAAAATCGCGATGCGATTAGAGATCACAATAATTCAAAATATCGTCTGTGAATTCACTCTCACGCTTCGTATCTGTCAACGTATTCGATGCACAACGTTCAGGAATGTACAACGTGGTACATCTCGCATGGCAAGTTGACGTATGCGCACACGCACACAAAGGAGTCGCGGAATTGCGAGAGAGGGTAGCACACCACCCTATCCGATGCGCGGTTCGAGTACGACTGAGCGAGCCGACTCGAGCTCGGCGAGCCGAAAGCCACGAGCCGCGTCGTCAACCAACCGGCGACGACGAACCAATCAGCGCTATTCTCCGTGCAAGCAGCTAGATACTCAATGATTGACCATATGCTCGTATCATCGTGCAGAGTTTAATGTATAAATGAAGCAATAGAGAATTGTACAAAGAAAATAACATCTCGTCAAGACTTGTGTCAATGACTTGCTAGGAATCTCTCATTTGGAATAAATTATTCTAATGTTATTGTAATTTTATCATATAAATAAAACATATAGAAAAACATATATAAATAATAAGATTTCTTCTTCAGCAAATGAATTTTTCTTATATTCATAATTAATAAAACACTAACAATATCTCATTAAGATTTGTGTTAAGGCTTGCCAAAAAAAATCTCTCATTTGGAATAAATATTATGTTATTACATTAATTGTAATTTTATCATATAAATAAAATATATAGAAAAGTACAATACAAATATACAAATTACAATAAGTTTTCACTTCAGCGAATGAATTTTTTCTGTATTCATAATTTAAAACAATGTGATAATATATTTTCCCAGAAAATTAAGATGTTATTAATTTCCATTTATTATACAGAATGATTATACATATATAAAGATCTCACACTGCTTTAAATTCTTATAACTTCTGTTTTATATATATAATAATTAATCTTTATCTTTTAATAAAATTAATAAAAGTAAAAGAGCAAGTAAACGAATTTATTTATTTTATTCTTAGAATTAGTTCATACGTATTATTATTGGAATTATTTTCCAACCGTCCATCATCATTATACAAACCGTATACAGACCAAAATATGATTTAAAACTTTGCAAATTCTGCAGATTTATAATATTAGATTTATAATATTAGATAAATTATAGTTAATGTAATTTAGGATAAATCAACTGCATATTTCAATCTTAATTTGCACTTTATCTAAAAAGCGAAAGAGATTGAGTTAAATAAACAATAGTCTTAGTATGCATCCATAGATCCAAAAATCTGATGATCCCATACGGTGACCAAAAGATGATTTCCAATTCTATTTATTAAATAGTTATAAATAAATCATTTTTAAAACTAAACTTCATTAAATTATAATATTAATATTGTTTATGGATTATTTATATCATAAGAATAGAATAGAACAAAAGATACAGGATGTCTCAAAATTCACGAATAAAAATATCACAATACAAAAATTTTTTTAAAATTACATAAAAAAGTTACTTGCAAATTATTATTTTACGCAATAGTTTGTGAAATAATGAGAATTTAAATATAGCCAATTATGGATTATGTTTAATATATAAATAGAAATATAAATACGTTTATATTTCTATAATATTCGGTACTGCTTTAATTCTTATTACTTTTTAAAATTAGTTGCAAGTATTTAAATTTTAAAATTATACTTTATAATCGCCACAACTATTTTTTTTCTCTCAGTGCGCGTTTCTTTGATAATGAATAAAATAGACTCATTTAAAATATAAGTATAATAATAGTATATTCTTTAAGCTTATGGAATGTATGAACAAGATTGTATTTATAAGATTGTATAATTTCTACTGCTTAAAAAAAATATTAAAAGAACTATGTTATTATGATAATACAATCTCAATTTATCTATTATATGTAAAAACCCTGCAATGTGCACTTAATACTACCGCATGCGCGATTCATGAACAAGTAGTCATTTAAACGTAATCAGTAATTACCCTAATTAATTAGCTATTGCCCTTACATCTTGTAAACTATTATTTGAAATAAAAATGTACACGTAACTTTTTTAATTTTTAATCGAAATCTTTCTTGCTGTGATATTTCAATTCGCGTATTTCGAGACATTCTGTATAAAGATTTAAAAACTACACAATGATTCATCTATTCATCTTGTATTATTATAAATTAAAGCAAGAAATTATTCATTTAAATCTATTTTATATTATATAAAAAAGTCTGAATTATTCATTAATCTTTTGCTCATTAATCTTTCGCTTAACTTTTACTTCTTTCAAATCCATAATCAAATGGCAACTCGTAATTTTCTGTACTACTTGCTCGTTTATAGACTGTTTCTTTTGCGTAAGTAAAAAACGACTTGTGTATGCAAGTCAATATCGAGAGTGCCGAATGAAGTACCGTGTGATCGCTTAGCCTGTTTCGCTGTGTGTACGATCGTATTTCACGTTGGCATATTGCCGTATATTCTGAATGACCGGTACGCATACATATGTTGTACGCATTTCCTAATTTTAAGATATTAAATATATCACAATGGTTGATATAAGTATATAAATGAATATATTATATAAAAAGTTTTCGTCTGTGAACTTTGAAAATGTAGAACATTCTAAATATATTATATTGTTCTAAATATATATATATATATATATATATATATATATATATATCTAATATATATGTGTATTATACAAGGAAAAAAAGTAATATATAACGGTTTTTAGTTCTACTTTTGTACAACGCTGAGAAAAACTGAATTATATCTTTTGATGTTTTTATTTGCCAATCATGAAAATAACATGAAAATAAATGATAATTACAATATTACAACGATATGATCATAATAATATATTATAAATAATTGAAGCACACTAGCTGATAATTATAATGTATTTTTCAATTTATATTCATATAAAAGAGCGTTCTATACGAAGTTGAAGTAAAAGAGTTTGGAGTAGTTGTTACAAAGGATGAAACAGCTGACGGCGATACAGCGGCTGGAGAGTAAATTTATTCGGTGCATGCAGATGATTTAATTATAATTTTGCTTTAGCGAATGAAAAGTAGAAGTTGCGCAATCTTGGGAAACAATAAATTTTGTATGATTTATACAAACAATATATTTTATACAAATAAGAAATTTTCTTATAAAAATGATAGCAAATTACTTTAGAATAATTTTAAAAAATTATATGATTTTATAAATATTTCTACAAAATTACAATAAATTACAATAAATTACATTATTAATGTCAATATCAATCGCTAATTATTGCAATAGCTCGTTCATATTTATTTTGTATATAAAAAATTTTGTATGTAAGATTTTGAATATAAAACTATTTTTTTAGTAATATATATTCAAATTTATTCTTTAATCGTTCTATATTAATATTAAATTTTAAATTTAATCTGATATTAATTTTGTTTATATATTTTTATACCATACCATTATATTTATCTTTGATCTATTTATATATCTATTTATATATCTCTGACTAATATTTAATCCTATTGTAATTTTTACAGTTTATTTATAAGAAAAGCTAATTCCGTTAATGTTAAATTATTTACTTTTTTTGTATGAGATGGTTTTTCGATGATTTTTCGTTGCCACATACAGAGAATTATATCAGTCAAAAATGGAACAAATTCATAATCAGATTAGTTTCGTTTATAATAGAATCGTTGAATGTTGAATGATGTCGCAATCAGTAGAAACCAGTAGAAATTATTTTGAGTATAATATATATATAATATATAAATATATTATTAGATACGAATGCTGATTATCGTAAATAATGTAACAAAAGCTTTGAAACTTAAATTTTGTTTAAGTTATCCGAATCTTACACCTTATCTAGGTTTCATATATTATGCTAGCTGAAGATTTTACGATACATAAAGCATATACTCCTTATGACTCCAGCGCGCGCGCGCAAGGACGAATGAAAGGAGCACAATCTGTGGAAGCTATTTTGATACTTTAAAATGCGGTCGGGAAACTAGATAAGGGATTTTACTGTAGCCTGACGAACGACAATGTAGCGGGCGAAACGAATCAGGGATTTCTAGATTCTGGAAAGAAACCGATATCGCTGGCGTAAAGTTTTGCGGACGCTCATGTATATGTACATGCGAAAACGCGCAAAATACGAGATACGCCGTGATGAAATTCGAGGGAGGATACGATGTCCCAACGACGAAAAATACAGTCAAAGGAAAAAGAAAACTTTCCATTAAGGATACTGTCGCGTATATGGTAATGTCAGTACACGTTTTCTACGTGACGACGAAGGAATGGATTATCGGAATATACGGGAATTTCTTATCCGATATATGAAAATGTATCCTTGCGAAGGTCTCTTTGTCATCGATTCATATTCGCTTTTCAATATTCGTACTCGAATTTGATCGACAGTATACTTTATGGTATAATTTAAGACGTCTCAGTGCCTCTTAATATTATGCAAAAAAAATACAAATATATCTTGTGTGATACATATATCTTTCTTGCAATTCTGAGAGATAAATATTTGTGTCAGTGTGACGAGACCACGCGCAGTGATTTATTCGCGATAAATAAAAGCATTATAAGCATATATTTTACGTTAATGTCAAATCTATAGTTTGTTGAATCGCGTATTTGGTATTTTATTCCATTTAAATGGAATGTGGAGTCGCATTCGTGACAACATGCTTCAGGATTTTTACCTTCCATGTCGCTAAACCGATAATCTATTTCCAGAAATATATTTCACGCGCATCTCGTGCACGACGATCGGATTGATATCGCGAAACACGCCATGACGCGTCGTTTATCGTTTTCCGCGCGAGTTTTTTCGAGCATAGGTTACGTGAAAAGGTCCGCTTCCCGGGTAAATCTAATATCGTCTTACGAAAGAATGGAGATACGAAAAGTAGCAGAAAATCGTGAATTCTGAAGACTCGTAAAATATCTGAAGACTCCTAAAAAATCCTTTCTACAATTCGCATCCTACATATGTGAATAGAGAGAGAGGAGGGGGGGAAGGGGGATGGAGAAGGGGAGAGGGAGAGAGAGAGAGAGAGAGAGAGAGAGATATTATATATTATTTTATTAAAGTAATCATATCAATATCGTTACTGCATCTGGCAATTGTGCTATTGACACGGAATGAAAGCTAACATTAACATATATAATTATATTCGCCAATATTATCAGTGTGCACTGCACAGCTATTGCCCGAATAATAAGTTACAAACAACAAGTAATGTTATTATGTGTTAACTCAACATGATTATTTTGCTATAAAGGACTCCGCATTAATTAGATAGAAAATTGAGTCTCGATGAAATGAGTTGGTTTCACATATGTTGTAGCTTATAACATACTGAAACAAAAAATGTTACATGGTTCATTCAAATAATAGATAGTTTTAGAGCTATGATTCTATCAAAAGTATAAAAGTTGTCTCAAAGTCTTTGATAGACTTAAAAAATTATTCATTATTTTAGTCATGTGTTTATAATATTTTTTGTTCAACACATTTTAAGTTACAACATACGTAAAAACCAACTCATTCCGCTGGAGATTCAATTTTCCCAATTTTCCTTGGGCTCCAATATAATTAGTGCGGAGACTTTTGGCATGATCTTTAGTATTTGCCTAACGAAATAATTCAACAAATGAAGAAAAATTTGTGTATTCATTGAAATGAAAGGCAATAGAAGATATGGGTACCTTTACTGTAATAAATTTTTATCGCTCGATATTTATTATTTGGTGAATGTAATAATATTGAATTCATTCAGAGAAAGTCAACAGCGAATGTCAGAAGACACATATAATTACAATATTTTAACAAGAAATGATTCGTAATAAACCAGTGCATTCTAGCTTCAACTGTGCAATTCATTCTTTCCTCATCGCGTCCTTTTACGATCCAGTATTCGACAATTAAATTTTACAAATGGAAAAGGTGAATAAAGTTGCTTTAATGAAAATATAAGCTTTGTTTCACTTCCATTTGTGCTCTCTTTATTCTATCTTTACTTCAAAGGAGATTGAAATAAATAGTATCTATGTGTCACATAAATTCCTGCTTCTCCTATTTATCAAAACTGAAAGCACAAATAAATTACTTAATACATTAAATAAAATCATTTGTTTGTGTTTTCTTAACATTTTGTTGTTTTCGTTTAGAATTCCTCTATTCTTTTAATTATTCAATTATATTATTGTATATTCGAATGCAAATTGGTACACGGTAAAACATCGTGGAAAATGATACAACGGAAACAAGAAGGAAACGATAAATGCCAACGCCTATGTACAATTACGTATGTGTATACATATCTGCATATGGTTTTCGCGTATATGGTATACTGTACAATGCATGCATACGAGTGCACACGCGAAGCTCCAGGAGTAGAAATCGACGGCCCTGTCAACATACGAGCATTCGCCTCGTTGATTAGCTGTTCGCTTGTAGGTACGCTGCTTTCGCTTGCTTGTTTCACCTAAATCCAATACACCGCAATTAATTTCAACACGTTACGCAATCGTGATTGTTAATTCTTTTGTGAAAACATTTTATAATTATGCAAAAATGATAAAGAGCAACTAAGCGAGTTATCAAGAGAAGATCGATTTTAAGTTAATCAAAATTCGAAATTTGTAAAATAAAATTATCTAAAATAAAATTAAATTAACGATCAATTAAATTATCAATTAAATTATCTATTATGCTATTGTTCTCGGCAAAATGTATATAGTCTTCCTAGACGTCTAATTATCTATCTAGTATCACTGTATTCTCATTAGTTGTGTAACAACTCTGCGTAGGAAATAGACTTAATAGAGATTTATTTGTGGAAAACTTAATAGAGTTTTATTCAGTGGTTAAAACAGTTTTCTTGATAAAAATATGTGCAATTTGCGTAGACATCTGTCCATTCATTGTTTAATATTAATATATTATTATTAGTTTATATTATTATATTATTAAAATATTATAAAGTCCATTTATCCTTCTTTATTTTTGTTCAATAAATGGGTTACGCATCTTTTGTGCGCAGTAACTGCAGGCAAAGCGTTAATTAGCATTCCAAGTAAAGTAACCAGACCCTATATGGCTTAGTGCCCAATATGCCCTACTCACTGTTTGTGAGTAATTACACAGTAAATTTGTGAATTAAATTCAGCAGATAGCACTAATAAGTCGTCAAGCTATCCGTTTAACTCGATTGGATCAGTTTATTGCTCAGTTTGTTCATTCTATTATTGCCAGTAAAGCAAAATGCAAAACGTCATAGAGTGATGTAATATTTCGTAGGTAAGTAATTGCTTATTATAACTACCAAGAGATGGTTATTAATTTCCGTACTTCATTTTATTATCGCTTTGCATTTATACTTTACGACATTGTATTTAATTTATATTTCTGTCATAACGTTTTATAACTAAAGAGAGAAAATTCTTTGCAAAGTAATACCAATATAACCAACCTATGCATACTAGGTATACACATCTATTGTAACATTTTTTAATACTTTTGTTATTCCAGACCATAGATTCTAACGTACTTGATAAATATTGGAAATAAGTACATAAATCAGTTGTTTAAAAAATAGGTCTTTGTGTATTCTTATATATAAATGAACTTGTCAATATGTTAATAGATTTATAATCTTATAAAAGTAACATTGGATCATTTTATTTTCTTCTAATATTTTTTTACAAAAAGAAAAATATTTAGTATATTTACTTTGTCTTAAAATCTTCTCTGCACTCAATGTAGATATTTGAAAATGTCTTATACTTTTTTAATATTCAATAATGTTTCCTCTTTCAAATCTAATCAGTTTTCAATTTTGGCAAAAAATTAGAAAAAATCGCAAAGCAGCTTAAGTAGGCCATATAAGATCTGATTATTTTAGTTTTATTCCTCAGTTTATTATAGAAATTAAGAAACTGTCCAATAACCGACAAAAAATGCATGCTTTTATCAAGATTTTAATTTTATGCGATGGTTTTGAGTGTTTATTTTTTTTATATTATTTGCAATTCTTTATATATTTCTTAACTTATGATATTTTACTTATGATCTAAGCTAATCTTTTAATTGAAGAGCATATTTTAATAAATCCAAACATAAACATTTTTTCTCATTCTATTTATATGACCAAAATTTTACAAATCTCTTTGTCAAATGTGCGAAACCATGTCGCAATTAACGAAATACCAGTTGATACATTGGAATATTTATCGATACGTTGGAATATTATTGAATACGATAAGTTGTAAGATATAATTGAACGATATTATCATTGGTACACGAGTTCCGATCAATTCGATTTCTCGATGGCAACTACATCTTAATCGAATTCGCATAACGTATTCGTTAGTCTAACTTGGCATAGGTATATATCGCGACTTCGATATCGAGCTTCACCAATGATTAGTTCACTTGGAAGTGGAAACTGAACCACGGCTAAATCCATGCATGATGGTTTAACCGGGTCGAATAGCATGGTACTATAATCGAAACGTTACAGCCATGCGCGGAAGTGTAGATCATGTTATATGATCGCCTCCATTAACATACATGTATATTTCTACGCAGTGTATGCGTGTGCGATTCTGTAAGCATGTATCGTGCCGCGAATGCTTGCACGATCATAGATGCATGCCATTCCATGCGGCGGCCAACGCCGTTTTTGGTTGATAAAAGGGAGTTCATAGAACATGGGGACTCATCAGGATGTCCGAATAGCTCGTCTGGCTATATCGACATTCCGCGCGTCTCTGTATCGTAATCGATTCACTGAAAGGATCAAAGGAGATCCATGCAAATGCGTTATTATGCGAGACGCTCTGGTAACCAGAAATTGATAAATATGCGACACCAGGATGCCGCATGCTAATCAATTTCCCTGCATGTATTTGCAAGAATTACATCATGTAGATATTATATCAAAAATTTATATGATTTGATAAACAACAGTATAAGAGAAAAAGAAAATAATTTTATCTTTTCCTATCTTTAAACTAGAGTCATCTGTTATTTCTTTAGCTATCTATTTTAGGTATCTATTTTCTATTTTCAACTAAACTTCAGTTGGAAAACGATCGATTTTAGAAATGTATTAAGAATATATAATATATATAAATAGACAAAATTTGTGGTCGTCATTTTTAAAAGTTCAGTTTCAGAACTTTTGAAGTGTTCACATATATTTATACAAATCGATGAAAAATACTAAAGTGAGTCTGTTCTAGTCTACCAATTTGTATGTAAGTATGCCTATCATATTTTCTGTTATGAAATCTCAACTTTACCTTATGTGTAAAAGTTCCCTTTTAATATTGAAAATTATGTATAGAAAACAAAACAAGAATTAATACGCTGATAACTGCAACTAAGAAAAATAGTGAGATGATAGAACTTAAAAGATTTAAATTTTACAATTTAAATATCAAAATTGCAATAAACATCTAAACTTCGCATAAGCGATATTCCGTATTTTCAATATTATTTAGACTAAGTTAATTGGGATTCTACGACGACGGGAAATGCTAGAAGGCTAGTCGTCGAGCGTGTATCGCATCAGAATGGGTATGCGCCAGGAATACAGTAATTATGATTCTCGGACGCATTGCATTCAGAGGGAAATGAACTTCACGCCCGGACACGCGACTTTATTAACGAATGACTACGCTGAATGGACCTAAACACCTATTCCTTGATTCAGGATTCCTAATTCTAAAGGGAAAAGGGAGGATAAAGGGGTCAAGAAGCATGATTAATTGCCCGTCGTCTAATTACCAATTACGACGACCAACCGAGACGCCATTCAATATTCTTACTTTTCTATCACTTTTCTCTCCGCGATTTATTAGACTAATCATTGTCACACGATGTTGCCATTCAATTCGTTCGGAACACAAGTTCGGAATTCGTTTTTGTCGATCAAATGTACATTAATTTATTTCAATTGAGAAAGATTACACGGAGAAAATTAATCCGGAATAAATTCACTTGGTACAATGCCAAGACAGAAGGTTTTTTTAAATCGATCGATGCAACATCACTGACTTGTCACGCTCATGAAATATATTCTTGCAATAAATTTAAGAGAATATATATATCGCGAAGAAAAACACTATTCTAAGTACAAAGTACTTAGAACAGTGTTTTGGTTGCTGCTAATATTTATGCATGCTTGTGCATGTAAAAAGATTGAATTTGTATACGACACACATCGAATAAACTAAAAATTTATAAAATTCAAGAGAGCTTTATACATATATAGCAAATACGAAAGCTTTCTCGAGAAAAAATTTTATACAAAATATCATTTTGTCGCAACAAAGATTGAATGGTTATTTAATAATGGAGTAATGATCCGTACTAGATGTGTAACAGGTACATAAGTTCATTTTAAAGATTCTAAATGATCTGTATAACCGATTCTTTGTATATTTCATTTCAATGCAAGTGTTCTGTCAATACTCAAAGTACGTTTATAAAAGATTAATCACATTATTACATTAGTAAACAACCATTTAACATTTTAAGCTGCATAAAAAAATGACATAAAATTGTCACGTTCCTTATTCTGTATTCAAATCAATATTATTGAATATTGGTAGTATACGCGATCATCTGAGTACGGGGGAGGGTGCACGATAGGTGCCCAGGGCAAAGGGCTGCTCTTCTTGAAATATTTATGCGTTTGCCACGGAAAGCGTAAATATTGTATGGGCCTCGATACCGTTGGATGCGATAGGATATACGTTCCGGCGAAAGGGAGGATCGAAAACACAAGCGGCAGCTCTCCCCTTTCGGCTGAATCAATTTTCCTTATTTATCACCGGCAATTGTTTTTCGATATCGCTCCCTACGGAGAACATCGGCACATTTGGCTTACGGCGGGTGTCTTGAACATCGCTGTCCATCATAGAAATGATATTAAAAATATATATAAATATATTTTAGATCTTGGATATTGGAACATGATTTATCTTTTCTAACGCATTTTAAAATTAAAAAATGGATGTTGAAATAAACTAATGTACATTGATTAATGTAAATTATTGATAGAAATCTATAATAAGCACACTGTGTCACATGTATCATTATATTTTCTCTAATTTATTTTAATCTCTGGATTTCCCGAGCTTAAATATTATTTATGTGCTAATTGTATATGATTATTGCAAATTAATATTTTAGCTATAATTTTATTAATATTTTCAATCACATGATTCATTATTCAAATGTAATAATTATATATTTTTTGAAAAATTGAAGAAAAAAGAGAGAAAAAAGAGAGAAGAGACGAGAAGAGAGGAGAGGAGAGGAGAGAGAGAGAGAGAGAGAGAGAGAGAGAGAGATGTTATCAAGTATTTTATATTTAAAAGCTTCGTTTCAATGCTTAATTTTCAAAGATGTCTCAACACTACAAGCCTTGGCACATCGCGTACTTTTCCATAAGCTCCAGCTCCAGAAAATCCCTACTGAAAGAAAAAGATAGAGCTCCCCCATTAAGTAAAATGCCGAACAAATAAGGATTTTCCCTTGAAGCGAAGTACCTTTAGCTTTATCGGAAGTCAAACGAAATTCGAGGAGGCGATGCGGAATAGCGTGCACTAGTAGTGTCTTACTTTATTCATCGCAGAATGTTACTTACGTGTAACACAATCCCATTTGTAACACTTTACATATATCTTGGTCATACATATATTTTTATTAAGCGTATATATACTTTTCTTATTACATCACTGTTGTTTTTCAAATAGAATCTAGTTTTTTCAAAAACTACCCTAGTCTTATATTGACTTTGATCGTAAATATAATTTTTACAATGTAGTTAATTTAATATAACATAATGATGCATGTTATATTACATTTGTCCAATATTTAACAGGAATAAATGGGAGGCATACATTAAAATTAACGTTAAATGCGTTAATTATGAATAGCATATTGACATATGGGCGTATAGCTCGTTATGATAATTAAGTGGACGCTTTATCGTGTCCTGATTTGATGTAATCGGGTTTGGCTTATGACAAAGCTATATTACGTTAATGATTATTTCTTCTTTCTCTCTCTCCTCTGTCTCTGTTTTCTCTTCTTTATAATAAATATAAATTATTCTCACTATTTTTATCTTACGTTTTCTCACCATTTTCCTTTGCAAGGCACTTTCCTTTGATAGAAATAACAATGTCACGCGATAGACAATACAGAGGTAAATGTACCAATAACACATTTTGAATGCGCGAACACACTGTCTTGCATAGAAGATGACATCGTTCAACAAGAATTTTCTCCAGGTTTATTGTCTCACAGTTTACGAACGAGCTTCGTTCGTTGTGTCTCCACATAACGACGAAATACAGTGTACACAATGTTGGTACGTATATATTTATATATATAACGTACTTGTGATATTCGCTCGAGTGCAGAAGTACTTCTATGAAATAAAAAATCGATTGCAAAGAATAATGACTAAGAATACCATTATTTCTGAGATCTAACAAAACTCAGAAAAACAATTTTCTCATATCATAGAACCGTATATAAAATAGAATATCTAAAAATTTCTGGAATAATATCATCTTTCGAAACAATTATTAGATATGAATATACATAATTATAATAAATAAATTTAATTTTAATGTAATTCGCTAGCGCTCTCTCTCTCTCTCT
>NW_012130085.1:2274279-2281439 GCF_000143395.1 Atta cephalotes
CTCTCTCTCTCTCTCTCTCTCTCTCTCTCTCTCTCTCTCTCTCTCTCTCTCTCTCTCTCTCTCTCTCTCTCTCTTTCTCTGTGTGTATTACACTGATTGTTTATTATTTTCAAATTGATAAATTCTGCAAAGTAAGTTAGTATTTATTTTTATGCAGAACGCGAAAACTGGTAAAAAGTGAGCAAATATATATGACTTCGTAAGTGCTGTTCCATTTCGTGTATCGTACGAATTCGGTCCTCGCTACATAAAATCTAAATAACTCTCTCTCGCTTTCACCATTTTCCATCAGCGCACGTTCACCTTAGATGTCGTCTCGCTAACTAGTTGGCTACGAAGTCATGTCTAACTTGATTAATGGAATACTTGACTTATAGTTACGTAATAACCGAGCCTTCGTCCTTTAACCATGTACTTCATCACTCTCGTCGGCTCTCGACATGTCAATGATGATCACGTCGAAAGTTCGTCCGAAGACTAAATTAAAGATCACGAAGGTGGATTTACGTGCCCGTTACATTTCGCGTGATGTCTGTGAAAGTGTTTAATTAGTTATACGAGTTATACATTGTATATCATCCAATTTTAGCACGATAGAATTTTATCTCAATATAATCAATAATATAACTAATAACGATTTATGTTAAACAATCTCGAGGTATTATAACGTAAAGTTTCTGTAATCGAAAATGTGAATATGTGCGATTGTTATAAATTTTTTTGTACTGGTGTGTATCTACAGCGTTTTGAGTTATTCGATGGTATTTGTATCTGCGTTGCTGAAAGGAGTCTCCAAACAGAGTTGAAACATTCAATCTATATAGAGAAAACATCATTCAATCTGTAGAATAATCATTTTTAATCTACAAAATTCGATTATTCACTGATTCTCATTAGCTCTATTGCTTGTTGGCTTTTTTGTATTTTAAAGATTGAGAGTTTTCGGTTTTAATTATTATTTACAGCATGTTTTATGAAATAATTATTGAATTTTGCATAATTGTATACAAATTATTTATAATAACTGTGAAAGTATTTCATTAATATCCTGTATTTCTTTAAAACATTATGCATCGTACTTTACATACTATATCTAAGCTGAGTTTCTTCCAGCGAGTGCAATGTAACTTTAAAATCTCTGAGATATATTCAAAGTTTACGGTCTCGAAATAGTCTCAGTTACTAAGCTATGCCTGAGCTTCCCAGTTTTCACAATTTTGATACTTCAAATCGCCAAATAAAATTAAAAACTTGGCTATTTAAAAGATATCAATATTTTTTGTAAATAATTCATGACTTCGATTTTTAATCATGTTACAAAAATGAAATATCTATAGATCAAAGGAGATTACACCTTATTTATAGATTTAACAAAGAAGATAAAAATGTTACGGTAGATCTAAGATTTTATAATAGTGGTCGTCATAAAAACGCGAACATTCAGCTTTATTAACCCTGAGCAATAACTCACTTTATATCTACTTAAGAAATTGGTCCTCCAACGCTAAAATTCTGACGATATTTAAACCATGGAACTATAGCTTAACTATTTCCTGACCTTGAGCCCTGAAGCTTTGTCGGAGTTTTCTGACGCAGATGCTACCGATTACCGAAGCAACCGTCGTGGTAACTTGCTACCGATTTTTCAGAGCGTACAGGAGGGTATTTCTCGTTAAATTTAAATTCAGATAAATTAAGAGGCGGCGCCTTGCGGAAAAATAAGATTGGAGCCGCCGTGTAGGTTGGTAAGAAAGTCTTCGTTCTCTGTCTTCTTTTTCTGTGCATTTGATCTTTTTTCTTCCTTTTATATCCTTCTCAAGTAGAGAGAGTAGAGAGCAATGGGTAAGTTCGCTGGAGAGAGGTTGGGCCATCGGATACAAGGGGTATTTTTAACAGAGTTGAGGTAAGGATTTGCATAGACAATAAGGGCTCCGCGATATATTGCTAGAACTTTTAACGTGCGAGCCTCTTCTGTAAGCTTCGCTTACGGTATGAATAAGCCGTAAATAATTTTCCATTCGACTTTCCCTCTCGAGAAGCCTGAAGGAAATTGATTCGTATTGCGAAGGGGCTCTCGACTGAACTGAATGCTTCTGCAATACTTCGTAGTTTTAGTTAGATTTGCGCGAATCTCTTATGAAATTTTCAAAAGCTATTTCATTTTCTATTAAAAAATATATCCCTATTCGCGAAATGATATTATTTATAAAAAAACGTACTTAATAATAGCTCTTAATACAAATTTTATTTTTCTTTTTTTCAATACACAATATTAAATTTATTATTTCTCTCGTTATAGAAAAAAGATGTTTAATATCTATGAGTTATGACTATTATAAAAAAAAGTATTAATACATAATTATTAATTATATAATGAGTCATAATTGTGACATAATAAACTTAAATTTAAATAAAAATTTACAAATACAAATTTACAATACAAATTTAAATAAAATTTAAAATTTCGTAAATGTTTTTGTAGATTATAAGAAATAATTATTAATTTGCTCTATATTGTTTATAAAATTAAAGCAATAATAATTTGCAGTCTTATAATAGCATACTCCCTCTCGTGCTGAATAAATGTACCAATAAATGCCTAGAATGTTTTCGCAAATCATCAGAGCAACTGTGGAAAAGCCCGACTTGATTCTAACCGAGGGTAGAAATCCTAGACAGTTGAATACTTTCCCGAACGGCGGCGCCACGAATCATGAGGGATGAAATGGTAAATTTCATCCCTTCAATCGTGTCACCATCAATCGACCATGAATCGTAATTTTTTTTAATCATAAAAATATAAATTGATATAAAACATATTTTTAAATTATAAAAATTTTTACGTGTAATAATTGATATATTGAAGAAAATAATATTATAAAATTAAATTGATCGATAGTCTTTGAAAAATGAATTGTGTTACTTGTAAGAATAAAATTTTTTCTTTTTCTCGTTTTTCGTTTTTAATTTATCTGTTTTAATACTAGTGTAGAAGTTAACAACATCAGATAATTAACAAGCCAAGTGTGGATTTATTTAATCTTTCGCATGTACGTTCAATTTAAAATTCAATAAAAATTTATGAGGCCCATTCGCTGCTCACGATTACCCCCATAATTACTGATTCCAGCTATACAGATTGCAACGCCGTATGTGTCAGTATTAGAGAGGTTTGGCGGGATTATCCGCAGATCCCGCTAGTGGCACAACCTGCAAAAGTACATCGGCCGATTCGCCGAGAAACGGAAAGGACGGATCGCGAGAACGGCGTCATTACTCAAATTCTCATTAGCAACGCTAGAGCCGAGCCATCCAACGAGTTTACTAATTAACGCAGCCAAGGTGGTCCCTTAATATTAGGAGGAGGATCTCTAGAGAGAGAAGACATGACAGTAGGATATATCGCTGCCGGTTTTCATTAGCAGGAAGACAAATTCTCGATCGACGAAGCTGATTGAAAGTTCCTTTGTCTATCTATTTTTTTCTATCAACTTGCAAAAGCATAAATCTCGCAAGGTTTTTTTCATATTTTAGAGATAAATTATATATAAAATTTATGAATCTCTCTCTGCAATAAAATTAATTCTTTTTATAAACAATGTCATGTTTTTAAGCATTACAAAATATAACTAAGCTAAGAAATGAATAAAAGATCAATATAAAATAAGACTAGATTAACAAAAATTAATGTAAAAACAACAAACATGAATCACGCGCGGTTAAGACGCAATAATATTTCAATAAAAAAATTCATTCAGTATAATAAAAATATAATAATGTGTTTTGGTTCACTCGTTGAGCTATATTCAAATGTTTACAAATAATATACAAACATGTACATACTCCACTATCGCCCGTGAGGTATGATGTACATTTTTGTATATTATTTGTGAACTTTTGAGAATGACTGAAAGAGTCAAAACATCACACATTATTATATACTTTTATTACTGAATTAATTTATTCATTAAAATATTATTGAAATATTATTACATCCTAATAATCATGCATGATTCTAATTTCTTATATACATTAATTTTTACAAGTAAATATGTTATACATAATTTTTGCAATTGGGAAAATAGTTACGGTTAAACAAAATTTTTTTTTAAATGAAATGATAGATAAAATTTCAATATATGCCAAAAAAAGATCAAATAATTTATTTATTTTGTGATCGAATATCATCAACTTTTCTAAAAATGTTAAGGCATTCTATTACATGGGAGAAACACAGAAATTTCTGCGTGTCTGCTGTGAGAGTTTGTAAATAAAACTTCAAAATGAGATCTCATTTAACTCATTACAAACTGAGCTACGCATACTTCTTGTATGTAATTTACACATTTGTACACTTCCATTTTTTAATTAATACCGCTTTTAATTTCTATCGCTTTTACACGTCAAAAACTGTATTTAATTACTTTAGTGATTAATCAATTATTATTTTTGCGTGTCATTTTCAACATCGTTAATTATCAAATATTTTTCACATGAAACACTAACGTTCATAAATTTCAGAATGCTTATTAGAATGCGATATTTTTACATTTCACTAAAACGTAAATATGTCTCAGTGAAAAAATATTTAAAATGTCTATTTTAAAATGTCTATATTAAAAATATCTATTTTAAAGAAATAAGATAGAGCTTTAAACCGACATTAAAATTTTATCTTTACAATATTTTGTTCCTAAATTACATACATTTTAGTTACACCCCTGTACCATAGATATCTCATTAATATATTTTTGAAATCTTAACATTTACATTTTCTTGCTTATTTATTACTTTCTCTCTCTCTCTCTCTCTCTCTCTCTCTCTCTCTCTGATAAATAAATTTTTACAACTTATTAAAGCGATTGTAACAAAGGTTTTACAGATTCAGATAAAACAAAAAATAAATGATATCAATTTCTTTACTTTTTCGCATTTTTAACACAAAATGCACTAGAGCCAAATATTGGCATGTATGTTTTAATCGTAGAAAAGGAATTTTAATTATGTGAAACTAGTACAAAGTATTTAGCATATAACAAAATGATATTTTTGTCAGTAAACAGATGGCCAGCATCCTCTTAAATTGGAAATAGTGAAAATATTAGAAGCATTCTCGAATGTTAGTGTATTTTTATTTTATTAATGTGCATTAGTGTATATTATTTTGTGTATTATCTTATTTTTGAAATTTTAAAAATAGAAAGAGACGTGTGAGATTTAATAGGATTAATATATCTCCAACAATAATATTTTATATCATATTCTACCCTCTTAGTTATTCAAGAGGAAATAAAGTTAATCTCATGCCCCGCGACTATCAGCCTCAAAAAAAGTATAGCATGCCGCGGAGGTGTATTTCTCTTTTTCCTGTACTCGACAACGTCACAGGCATGTATACGATGTCGTAAAAATCGCGCGGCGCAGAGGATTCTCAAGAATGGAGTATTGCTTTCCAGATATCCTATACTCGTAAAATAGCCTTAATGCACCCCGCTTGCGACCGGTGCTATCGATCCTCGCTCTTCGGAGACGATGTTACTATACGTATATTGCCGCTGGCACACCGTAGATGACTGTGCATTTCGTGTATGGTAACACATATTACGGTAGTTACTATGTTACAGCATATCTTACTCTCTGCCTTCTCGTTGGTTTTCGCACGAATCTAAATAATGTTGTACACACTCACAAGCAATGACTAAAGTCTTGAAATCTTATCGAAGAAGTAAAGACAATACAATGCTCTCGAAATTAATAATATTAACGCTTTACAAAAACTGTTTTTCAGACATTAAGTAATATAATTATTTAAAAAATGATCACAAAATAGCATTTAAAATTCAAAGTTTGAAACGTTACTTTATTAAAAATAAAAGCATTACCATTACCGTTATTTTTTGTTAAAAATAATGATTCGTTATTTTTTAATAATATCAAAGATAGAATTGGATTTAAAAATTATGTTATTTAATAAGCAATGTTAATTGCAAAAGTCAATATTAAAATTCTAAGCGCTATTCTCTATATAGTAATAAGCTTTTCTTTACATTAAACTTATATCTAATAAATCTTTAATAATTCTTTATATTAAAATATTTTTATGTTTTAATATATATTTATCTTTAGGAAATTATTTATTTAAAAATGCCAATTTTATTAAAAATTTATATTAAATATTGTTTTTAAATTAATAATGTTAAATTAATAATGTTGCTATTAAGAGTACATTCCAATATTCACTGCTAATACTGAAAATTTATATAATAGTTCACGTTACGTACATACTACAGATTTTCAGTATTGACAGTAACTCGGAATAAGCAGTCTAAGCTATTCACAAAATATTTTTTCACAAAATATTTAAATTAAAATTTTTTACATACATTTCTTGTTTTACACATATTTCTAGTTAATTAAAAATAATATATATATATATATATATATATACAATTTATTGAATAGTCATAAAGATATAAAAAAGATTAAAGTAACGATAAAAGTAATGACTTATGACAAAGAAAAAGTAACGATCGTTATCGAAAAAAAAGTAATGAAAACAATAACGTTACAAATAATGCGTTACTTCCCAACCCCATTAAAATTAATGCATATAAATATTTAGTATAAAATATCAAAATGATTTGGACAAAACTTGTAATAATATTCATATTAGAAACAAATGACGATTTCAAGTATATTAATTATCCTCAACAATTTTTATCGAGATAAAATTATATCGTTTCAGTCTCCACTTTTAAGAAGTAGATGCAAATTCTTTCGTAGCATAACAACGAAGTGCGACATGAGCAATAGCACCATCGGTAGTCCTTACAAATGTGCACGTTTCCGTCGCACCGTACGATATCTAGACACCTGAATAGCATCATGAACAGTCTCATGAGGTCGCGCAACATGTTTTCTACGGCATGATGCAGCGTTCGCCTGAAAAATACCTCGTTGGATCACTATTTTTTCCATTTACGGTTTTTTTTCTTTCCGTTTTTTCTCCCTCTTGCCTTCCTCCCCCCTCCTTCTCACGCTCTCTCTCTCTCTCTCTCTCTCTCTCTTCTCTCTCTTCTTCTTCTTCTTACTTACTACTAGTAGTATAGTAGTAAGTAGTACGGTACGGTACGTAACGTAAGTAAAAGGAAAAACGGAAA
>NW_012130085.1:2281459-2297308 GCF_000143395.1 Atta cephalotes
TACGTACGAGTCGTATCGTCGTACGTACGTCCGTACTACTAACGTTAACCTCGTTCGGTATCTACTTACTTTTCTTACTTTCGTTTTTCTTTTCCTTTTCCTTCCTCTCCTTCCTCCCCCTCCTCTCTCACTCTCTCTCTCTCTCTCTCTCTCTCTCTCTTTCTCTCTCTTTCTCTTTCTCTTATACCATAGTGAATGATTAACGATCGGTAGCATAGAAAAGAAACGGACGAATAAAAGTGTACGGTCTCCACCCCGCCTGCCCGCTCGTATGGAATTTTGCTCTTTCGCGTGTGCCTGACATGTTTCCACCGTGTTTGCTCGACTATTAATGCTTGCTGTGAAATAATAACGATATAAATCATCCAGCTTGGCTGAAGAGTGATTTGTCGCGGTGAAATGGGATCTGTCAATACATATTGTCTTCTGGTAATACTCAAAACAAAATTACATTCTTATTAACAAAAATTAATGAGATTAAGCAATAATCGTAAAGACAGAAAAATTATTTTCCTACAAATTTCTGGAAGAATTTCTAATCAGTATCAGAGATTTTACGATATCTTAAAGTTATGTTAAAATTATAAGTAAATTTATCAAATGAAATCTTTGTTTTTGCGCATTTCTTATTTTTCTGCGTGTATCGTGATCTAGCATACTTCTTAAAAATTTATAATACTATGATATGCGTGATTTTTGAATTAGATATTCAGTACGTTCTGAATAGCTTTTGCATGCTTAGATTGATGTTCTCCAGAGCAATATCGTCATAAAGGGCAACCCATTAATCATTACGGCGGCGTTAACTTCACCCTCAAAACAAACTCTAGTTTCAAGCTTCGCAATCTAGGATACTGTCATCCAGATTTATCCCTAACTATAGAACATCATCAATGTGCAGTTGGCCCCCAACTTTTGAGAAAATTAATTTTCTATAGCTCATTCAATTGCACACTTTAAATTTTCATTTACACACTTTTAAAAACAATTTTGGAGGACTAACTTCATACTAGCCCTTCAACTTTGAACAATTTTGATCGAAAAAGTCTTAATGGATAAGTGCAATTTGAACTTATTTGTCGTTTTCGATCCTTCTCAAAACTTTAATATCTTGTTAATATCTTTTTAACTAAAGATGTGCAAATGAAAAGTCGACTTGTTTTGAAATTTGTGAACGAAAATCTATTTCAAATTCTGTTGAATTTGAGCTGAAAATTTATGTGTGTGAAATTAGCCCTCTCCCACCATTCATTTGTTAATAATTTTTTAAGATGTGCAAACGAAAAATCTATCTATTATTAAGACTTTTTCGATCCAATTTGCTCGAAGTTGGAGTAGTGTAAAGTTAATCTTCTCCCCCTCCAAAATTGTTTTTTTAATATTTTTCTTAGTAGAAGTATGCAAACGAAAATTCAAAGTATGTACAAATGCAAATTTGATGAGCAATCAAATTAGCTGTAGAAAATTAATTTTCTCAAAAGTTGGAGGACCAATTTCATACGAGTCAGAACATCCATATAAATTTTCAATCGCTGTTCTTTTAATATCTAAGCTAGCATAGCCACTTCAGCATAATCAAACTTATATAAAAATTCTTAATTTTTTGTTAATTAATTGCTCTATTGCCGACTTTTTTTTCCAGTCGATTCACGAAAACAACAATTTTTAAACGTAATATACTTTGTTTTTCAATATTGTTATCTCTAGAAATATTTTCTTATGGAGCACAGAAAAAAATGCTATGGTTGTTACAAATAGAAGACGGAAAATAATTTTCGTTCAATATATTTGTGATAACTGTAAGATGGACATATCGTACGAGTCATAGCCATTAAGATATGCCAATCTTACGGTCATCACAATCGTATTATAATTCTTATAAAAACATATTGATGGGCGACTTTGATCGTAGCAATCATAATCGTTTTTTGTGAAAATATATCAAATATAATAATATAAAATTAAGAGAAAAAATATTAAGAAAAAAATAATTAATTTACCATATAATAATTGTTCATAAGACGTACAAAAATAAAAAATAATATCAAGAATTAATTAAATAATCATAACGGATATTGATTACAAATTCCAAATTCTCAACGATCTATGTGACATCAATAAAAAAAGGGGCAATCTATTTTTTTTTTTAATTCTATTTATAATTTTAAGTAAAAGTAATGTAAGTATAATATTAACTTATAGATTTTTAGCGTTAAAGAGTTTTTAGAGTTAGCAAAATGGGTGGTCCGCTTGAAAATCATTAGGCCGGTGTTACTGATAATGTCTCGTTAGCAATGGCATTGCGGAAGGAAGATAGCAGACGCGACTCTTTAGTGTTGATAGGTGAAACGGAAAGGAGGTAAAAGCGAGGCTCGCACCTTCCTCTCTGAGATAAAATGTATAGCCTCCATCAAAGTGCCCCATTCTTTTTATGACACATTTTATTTAAGCATTTCAAATGCGGCTGTGGTGATTTGCGTTTTTCTCTTGATATTGTTTTCTTCCGGCGTTTAGCCGACTGATTTCAAAGATTTTAATGCACGGAAGCAACAATGTATAGTAAAACTCCTTTCATCTTTTAAACAAGTGATTATTACATCAAATGTATGTCATAACGTAAATAAATAATGGATGGACTTGATTATATAGATCTAATTAGTTCTGTTCATGTAGCTGATTAAATAGCTTTAGCAAATTAAATTTTAACTATACAGAATAAACGCTAAGTACTCTAAAAGAATTTTAAGAGGTTTCCTCATATAAATTTAAGATACGTATACTAAAAATATATACAAAGTTTTATCAAAATAATCCGAGTGGTTTGCGAAATTTTTAGAAAAAACGAAATTTTCTCTTCAATTTTTGACACCCTATCTTCGAAACTAAACCATTTCGTATATATTATATGGTCACATGAAGTGTTTATCCTGAATTTATATGAGGAATCATCCTCTTAAAATCTTTTATAGTGCTTGGTACTTTTTGTATTTCTAAAAAGTAAAATGATAAAATACGAAGTAATGCGAATGTTTCCGAGATATTCGATATAGAATGCTGTAATGTATGTTTAATTATCAAATACTACAACAAAAGAAGTTAGTCGATATAGCGGCATCTATACTTATTGTTAGTGCATTGGTAGATAGAACTAGAGAAATGCAATCGCATAGAGAATTTTTAGAGAAAGACAAAGAGTACGAGAATTGTGCTGGGCTACCAAGGGGTGCCAGCAACCAATAGGAGTTGCATAATTCATAGCCCCGGCTACACCCGTCCCGGAATTGCGCTCCGCTTTCGTTGTGTGTTTGCGTAGTGTCAGAACAATATCGTCTCGCGAAAGTTTTGCGGTGCCGAGAATACGATTTACGTCTAAATTGGCAAGGTTACAACGCGGTTACCACAGTTTATACGCGCTTGCATTGCTATCGCGCAAGCACAAAAGAATGCATGTCGACGACGTAATACGTACACGTAACAGGGTGCAACATAAAATCGTCAAATTTATGAATTCATGATACTACCAGAATATATCAACAACTGGATACCTTCTGTATTGTCAACTATAAAAATATTTCACAAAAATAATCCATCTATCTCTCTTATCTAATAATATTATTTTTCGAAAATAATAAAAGAAATAAAATATCTTAATATTAATGTATTCTTATTTATAACACCTCTCTGCAAATGAGAAAAAAATATTTACATTATTAACAGGAGTTACACACTTACCAATATGATACTATAATATCCGAAATGGAGGTGACTTAAATCCCCCACGATAATGATAAAATTCCCATTTATGAGGACAAGAAGATAAAGTCCATAGTCGAATAGATATATCTTGTATACAGTAATAATAAGGTATCGATTGTAACGCACTACAGTGCGAACGAGAATAACATCGAGTGGCCCCGGTTCACAAAGAGGATTTTACGCTCTATGTATGTATAAAGCGTTCTCACGCTGCTAAATGCAACTATCGGTCAGCTAACTTAGTAACAGCTAGCAAAGCATTTCTTTACAACACGTATAAACGATACTGGAAGTATATTCGATACCTCCTAGAGGAGGCGAATATTCAATTATAAATTAGCTACGTAACAAAAACATTATCCTGTCAATATGAAAACAATGACTTTTATCAGTTATAAAATTACCGAATATATAATCATAATAAAATTATAAGTTCGATCTGAATGAACAATTTTTTTGCAATTTTTTTACGTATTTCACTTTAATATATTTATGAATATTTATATAGAGTGCACTAAAACACCAGACAAGCTTGTTTTAGGACAATTAAAACTGAAAAAAGTCCTTTGTCGCGGCGCAGCGTGATCGTGCGACGCGATGTCTGCGGTAGCATTAGCGGAAAACTTTCATCCTTTTTGTGGCACGTTTGCCGGATAAATCCATTCTGCGGTCAGGTTTCGCTTTCATCTATATGTCGAGAGGATAATGGTTGTATTCCCAACGGCCGTAGCGGCGAGAAACTCGCTAAGAGAGCGTAGCAAAGCGAGTCCCACAGACGCCAATATATGTGGCCGAAAGAACTCGCGCTGTTCTAAATCTTTTACACCAGATGCGAAGATGATCAAAGGATTCCTACGTACATGCACTTTTTACTTACACGTCGTAACTGAGATATAAGGGAAAAAGATGTTATACGT
The DNA here is from genome assembly GCF_000143395.1 of Atta cephalotes. Taxonomy (NCBI): domain Eukaryota; kingdom Metazoa; phylum Arthropoda; class Insecta; order Hymenoptera; family Formicidae; genus Atta; species Atta cephalotes. The sequence goes on from NW_012130085.1 coordinate 2,286,133, forward strand.
TTCTTTCCTAAAGCCCTTGCGTCGTTACAATTTTATTGCCCGTTTTTTGCGCATGCGTGCGTGCGTGCGTGTTACACAATATTTATATATACATATAATCCATTTATAAAAATCACAAGTTTTTTATTTTATTTTATTTAACAACATAAAAGCTTCTGTATTATAAAGAATACAAAAGTCCAGATTGTGAGTGACGAATTAATAATTATAATTTCGGGATGATAAAATAAAATAATTTTTACACTGTCAAAAGAAATAGAATAGAAAATAACTTGCTACTTTGGGAATATAATAGTCAATTTGCCGCTGTGTCATAAAAAATAAAGAATAATCTTCTTTTTATTTCGGGAAGACTCGTAAATAATTCAAATCTTATTTTAAAATAAAATTGAAAATAAAAAATTTAATACACATCAATTTGCCACTATGAATATGAAAAATAGAAGATTAGTCTTTTTTTTACTTTTTTTTATCTTTTCATGAGGACTAATAAATATTTTAAATCTTATTTTATTTTATAATATTTTATATTTTATAATCGCTTTCAAAAAAAATATTTTAAATAAATATTTTTTTGAAAACGATTAATATTATACAGCAATGCTATAAATATTATTATCATATGATAATTCTAGAAAAAATATGCATATGGAAGTTTATTTTGGCCTACTTCCGCACCTTTATATTCAGTAGGAAAAGATGTAAAGAACCGACGCTTCTCTTTCTTTCAAGGTTTTGACCCTCTTTACTTATAAAAACATTCCATCAACACTCGTGGGAACAAGAATTCCATATATTATTCGAAAACTTAATCGAAACATAAAATATTTATTACATGCGAGTTGAACTATAGCAAATAATTCACTCATTCAAATGATTGTTCATGATACACATATATATTACAAATAATAAATATATTTAAATTTATTAGATTTAGATAGAATTATACTACCATGAATATTAATTTATTATTTCAATGAGTGTATTATAATCAGAAATATTACTCACTATAAAAAAAATGTAGATATTTCCTTTTTTTTTAATATAGTAATTAATTTAAATCAACTATAAGTAAAAATTACTGATAATTTTATTTCAAATAAATTAAATATTTACTTTCTTCTATTATAAAAAAGATTTTCAGTCATTCTATATTCTATGTTTGCGACATGCAAATTCGCTTCGTTCTGTTTTCACTCTCATATTCTTGTATAAAATTCAACAAAGAAGTTCGCGGTTTAGTTTTCTGAAGTTTTTCACGAATAAAGTAATAAGAATAAATCGTCAAAGATATGAGCAGATGTTGGCTGACAGGGATGCTGCGGAAATGAGATGGGATGGATAATCCCATGGGTGTTGACGGAGGCCCAGCAGATATACGGCTTGTGTTAGTGCCTGGCCAGATCGTATTTGTTTTTGGCTAACAAGTCTACATCCCGATAAAGATTTCTTCTGACATATTCTCTGCTTACTGCTAACTTCCATGTAGTGACTTGATCGAACATTTCTGAACGATGAGTATATTAGAAAAATTATTTATAACAAAATCCGTATATTGCAATAAATATTTTAAAATGCATGCATTCTATGTGTATATCTAATTTTTAGTGTATATATCGATTGCATCTTGTTTTAAGAATATTCAACAAATTGACCATTATATTTCCGAAATTGCAATCTATCTCTCGCTCTCTGCCTTTCCTTTGACAGCGAATGTAATTGTCACTCTAATGAATTCATCAGTCGCGATTTAGAGAATGGATTTTTGGTGCAGTCAAAGCATTCGCCATCATCGACATTGTTCTTGCTTTACGGCCGAGTCTAGCCACCCTCAAGCTAGACGAAAGTTTCACGACGTCCTCTTCTCTCCTATTTCCAACATCCCAGAGAACCTTCGTTCCCTCCACCTTTTGTTTTCAGACCGTGCCGCGAGAGCAATAAAACCTTATTATACCCGGCTGGAATTTCAATGGCGCTAGCGTAGTGCATGGTGGACGTGGAAACGCGAGCCAAAGAGGGCTGCGAACGATGTGATCGATGGGGACATACGTCAACCTAGCGGGACGGACAGGACGTCGACGTGGAGACAAGATGAGAGGCACGAGGGAGGTGAGAATGTCAGAACGAAAGGAAGAGAGGAAGAAAAGGTAGATTCGAGTCGGAAAGAGGGGTGCACGGGCTGCCAGGTGGCGGGACAACACCTAACTTGAATACAAATTACCCTACCGCCCTTCCATTGCTAATCTTACGACGCTTCATCCCACGGACTGATGCTGCCAATCATGTCGACCTTCATGAATTACCGTCGTCGACGAAGCATCGTCAAAGCACGTAATTCGCGATGGATTATTACGTCTCCTCAATCATATCGTCGATTCCTTCATCGAAATGTGAAAATCACAAATGCAATCGTGACTTCTAAGAGCAGATTCATATTACACTTTTGTTTTGAAAAGATGTTCAAGTAGATTATTTATATAATATATCTAAAAAAATTAACTGAATGTTTACAAATAAAATGTAATTAAACAGGGAAAATGAATGTATTAATATATATTTATAGCTAAATATGATATACTACAATAATAAACAATATAAGAATTTAGTGAAAAATATAAAATATACAAAAATAAATTTAAAACATTGATATGTAGTATTGTTAATCGAAAGAAATGCAAAGGGTAATCAGCATACATAAAGAAATTGCATCGCAAGATGAGATCAAAATTAAAGCCTATTCTACAATGTGCTCTTTGTTTCCTGTTTCTTGTTTTTTACCTTTTGCTTTTTTCGCCTTTGCAACCGTTTTATTGACAATTGTATTTCTTGCTATGCATTCCTTGTTTCTTTCTAAGTTAACTTTTATCTTATGTGATATAAAACAAAAAACTGGATAAAAAGCAAAAAGACAAAATGTAAAAAATAGCAAAAATAGAAAACAAAAACCTTGTAGAATAAGTTTTAAGATCGGTAAAAGAGACTACGGAGACTTTTATCGAACAATTTCTTTTGATTAAAATACTGAGAAAAATGCAATATAATTACGATATTTATGATCCAGAAAAATTGTAAGAACAGTAAAATTTTTAAAAAGAAAAGCAAAAATTTATTCTGATATTTCACTCAATCTGCAATATAGTATAGTTGGAGTGCAAATACTTTTATTTGTTATAATGTTTTAAGAATCAAATTTCAAAAAATAAAAAACTAATAATATTATTTATTAATTATTTAAAACTCAAATTGTAAACCTGGCTCTATAGAAGTCTTCATAGCTTCATAAAAAAAGGTATCATGGCAAAATATTTCTTCTATGAGATAAAGGTCGAGTACAGATATGTTTGTATCTGCAATTCTACATAACAGATGAGATAGCTCGTTATTCCTGCCAACCTTTAATGTAAATTTTGTTGTATTTAAATTTTTAAATGCTTTATGTAATAATAACATTACTAATAATACTGATTGAAAAAATACAATATTTTGCAAAATATCTCATTTACTTTAAATCGTATTAGCGTGTCATGAATTGCACGGAGAAGATTATCAGCGATATTATAAAAATTCTGCAGGCACATTTTTCATTTTTAGTCACGTTTTGGAGAGAAATTAATAAAAGTGCATAAAATGTATTACTAGTGCCATATGACATCGATACGTGACCCACTGAATAGTCGCGGTAGTAAAAATCGAAATTGCCTTTCATAAATCTCTTCTGTAATCTGACAAATCCGGTGCTAATACGTCAAGAGACTCGTGCCGTTCGCGAGGTGGTGTATGTCGCGCGCATATACGACGCAATATTGTCCGCGAAGCTTCTATTGTTCGACCATTCGCATCAATCGGTGGCAGAAGCCAATATAGCCGCTCAGCGTATGTGTGCGCGCATGTCTGTGTCAAATGTTCCGCCATAGATCCGAGCATTGTAATGGTTTGTTTAATACGACATTAGAAATTTGTTTCCGCCGACAGCTGCGAAGGCTGTGGCCATTGTGACGACACAATAGAAACGCCTCGAATTCCCCGCGGTGTCCGGGAAGGGTGAGATAAAGAGAGAAATTTTCGTATGTATATGTCGGACAGAGAAGTGCGGCAGGATCGGCCGAGATGCAGAATGGAGGATAAATGCCTTGATCCGACCCTCGAACGAGCCCCCGAACAACGCTTAGTTTCTAGAGTGCACGTGTGCCATTTTCTCCATCTCCGCGATACCATTCCTCGGAAATCTATATTTAAAAATTTAAGGTACTGCTTTCTGTCTGCATCTACGTCTATCACCATTTACGTATCCTTCGTCTGTTCGAAGAAATACATGCTATTCTCGGATCGGACAGGAGTAATGGAAGCTATCAAACAACTGTCGATGGCGATTTTGAAATTAAATATATCTTTTAATAGAGAAGCAAATATAAATACTTCAGAATTAGCAATAAAAAGTATATTCGGACGGTCAGATTTGAATATAGAGGAGGATAAAACTAATTTACACAAAATTATTTTAGGCGACGTGAAGATTAAATGAAAAAATGAAAAATGGATATATGAGTTACACAAGATCTAGAGTTCAGCCAAAGTACATAGAACTTTCGTGACTCCGTCACTTCGTATAAGTTTCGTAGATCGATCGATATCTTTCGCAACTTCCTTCGCAACGCACGCGAGTTCCTTTTACACGCGTTCTAGGCCGCTCGTTCTCTTCGGAGGTAGACGCTTTTCCAATTTTCCAGCAGCCATGAACGGGCTGGAACAATTTAGGTAACGTCGAGTCTGATCAAATAATATGGAGAACTCAGTCTGCGATATGGAGAGCGCAGTCTCCTTTTATGATCATGTTCCAAATAGGTTCACTCGAACGAGCATCGCGCCACGAGACGATAGATTTTTCTTTCGGAACGTGTTCCTATCGCTGAATATCTCATCAAGTTTCATCTTTATGTTCTATAAATGACCCATTCTTCGGCATTCTCTCGACTACATCTTTTGGCGTCTTAATGCACCTTTAAATGAGAATTCAGAATCGATGATACATATTCAACGAGTAATAAGTAAAGAAATCGTTAGTGCGTTAGAAATACACTTTATGCCACGTCAATACTTTCATGTTAAATCTTCAAAATTAACATATTAACTGATCGAGAACATCGATGAGCGAGAGGAAGGAATACGACCGCAGAAGCCAAGAAGGGTCTCTAAAGTATGCCAAATGAATCGGAGCCTGGACGCGATGAGAATGATTATCTCAGGAGAAATCTTGATTTAACACTCCCGGATGTTCAGTTGGAATGCAACCCGTTGGCTTAACGAATCGTCAATGAATTAATTGATATATGCAAATCGCATTAGGGAGGGAACATTCGGGCGAGAAGAAATGCATATATCCGGTGAAATCGAGGTAACCTTAACGCGAGCAGTATCTCTTATCGATTGAAACACGTCGGAGAAAACGTCATTATCAATGGGCGGTGCAATGAAATGTACAAATGCAACAGCGTTTGTATCTGAAGTTTCGATCATGTGTACGCGGATTATTTGATGCAGAAATATCCTTTGATATTTTTAATCACGTTGATATAATCACATGATGAACAATTAAATATGCACACGTGGCAGTTGGCAGGGGAATATAAATCACGACAGTCAATTAATGTACCGATGTAAACTATCTTTATATATCCGAACTCGGCTATAAATTCAACGTTATAAATTATCACGCACAAATAGCTGAAAGCTGCACTGAATATAACTGACATCTAATATAAAATAACTTTTGTAATGAAATAATTTCTATAATGAACGTTACATCTATTCTAGAATATTCATTGAACCAATTAATAATTGAATAATTCTTACTATTTTTATTTATTTTAGTGATATTATAAAAACAATTTTTAGCACGGATGATAGTTTTTTTTTTACTGTTGGTTGCACACGAGAGAAGTATATTTTCAGAGAGTTTAAAAGCGACGCGTCAAACACGCGTTATAATTTTTACGGTAGCCCAACCCTCTCTTGCAACATGATATTCAAAATCTGCTGTTCATCTGTTGCTACACGTGACACGTGACGTATCGTCGTTACGACGCCTTTGAACGATGTGTTCCTGTAATCTTATACCTGCAGCGTTGCTGAGATGTAGTTGCCGGTATTTTTTTATAGCCATCGATGAGGAAATATTCATGAAGCAGCATTTTTTAATCTTAATATTATCTATTCTTTTCGATATTTAATTATTCAAAAAATTGAAAAAAAATAAATAAAGATAAAAAAAGTAAATCAAATGTGTATTCGGCTTAAGGAGTTTTTTAAATCTTGCGGTCTTGGGGTGGAACGCTATTAGCAAATCAAATCGCGGCGGTATCGAATATAAGAATCGTCTCGAGGGCGTACATCTATAGGACTAGCGAATCATCGATAGAACAACGAGAGCGAAAGAGAGTTTAGGGCAATGAGATTATGCAAGGCGTCGCCGTCTTGTGTACGCGCGCGTATACAGTTATGTACTTGGTACATCGTCCTGAGGTGCGCCCTGATGAGACAATGAATTCAAGATCACGTCTCTTCTCCGGTAGGCGCGAACTTAAACCGAGTTACGAAATTAAGTAATTTATATTTATGTATTCACTGAGAGTGTAACGAGATAGGTGCGCGCGCGAGCGCGAGTTCTTGTCTTGTCGTTTGTAAAACAGGCAGTCCGCACGGCTTTCGTGTTCACGTTGTAGCGAAATCCCGCTGAAAAGCCGGTTGATTCCAACTTGAATTCGAAATCCATCTCAGTCGTATCGTGAATCCGTGCCATGCAAAACTTATCTTGACATGGATCACATCTCGAAATCACGCGAGGTGAAAAATGCGCAGCTATACTCATGTATAAAACGTAACTATGTCACATTTATTTAAACAATGGCTCATAAACCGATATTCATAATCAATTCTTATATTTAAAACAATTTTAAATAGTCTTAGATGTCCTAAATCAATCACAAAGCCGTACTTGGATCTTAAGACATTACTTAAGACAGTTTTAAAATAAGAACGCCAATATCAGCAATATCATAATGTTGAGGATGCCGAAAGTATGCCATAGTGTCATACGAATGTGTGTAAAAAGTTCGAATCCACGCATGAAATGTACAATAAGTTTATCCGAAATACGAGTATAAATTCAACTGAACGTATCACAGAGAAAACCTAATAAATCCAGGCGGATCAAACCAATTTCTTTTATCTTATTTAATAACGTGTTGTAGTAAAGCTCCATTTGTCTTTGACAACGTTTTGTACCAATGGACGAAATTAGGAGATAAAGACACACGAAGCGTTATTTTCTCTTTTCGACTCCCCTTTTTCGCGAAAATTCTTAAGCGACGTGAAGACGATCCCACGGGTAACTCATCGAGAGAACCGATGTGGGAAATTCGCCCTCGTTCATGACACCGTGAAGGTATCGTCCACGTGGCTATGAGAAAGAGGATCACATTCGTTGTGTTCCCCTCTAGGGGAGAAATACCCTGTCATCTCTTTCGTTGTCCTTGTCTTTCGAAACACGTGCTTTAACGTCGTACGGATCGTGCCAAAATTACGTGTCGGAAAGCAAACCTGAGACATCATTACTTCTGAGAGACAAAGCGTTACACCAGCCGTAGGCACCCCAGGAATAAATGCGTTTCTAAAAGAAAACTTAAAACTTGCTGTTGTCATTGAACCGTGAAATACATTGGAAATTTTGCGATTCGAATTGGTTGTCTTAAATTTAAGAGAAATTGACTCCTAAGGAAATTCCCTGATGCACATTTGGATGCGATCGATTATGCAGCTTGCAACTTGAAGCATCAACCGAATGGTGGCGCTAGTCATCGCGAATTCACACACAATTTTTAATAATGATTTTTTAAGTAATGCTTGAACAGATTTGTTTATTCATATTAACAATATAATAATAAATATATGAATATAGCATAGAATATGTTTTAATTATATTACTGACATAATGTTTATAAAGATAATTTCTATCCAATTATTGACAAGTTTATATATTTAAATAAATATGCTAAAAAAAAAGTATAGACCGATAATTTTTAAAATTAATTTAAAGTATAAAATAATAAAAAAAAATATAATTTATAAAATTTCATAGTTGTGATGGGCGGAATGCCAATAACGATCGATAACTCGTCATTTTATTTTCTTTTATCCCGCAAACCAACGGACGGAATGAGCTTCAACGTTATTAATATCGCTTGTCCCGCGAACAACGCACTCTTTGTAACCCTCTCTCACCGGCTTTACCTGGACCGGTATTCTGCATCGAATACCGGCCGCATAATTCACAAAACGATATAAGCCACGTAATAAAAGTTGCGTCATAGTCGATAGACGGGCAGGTTCAAAGAATGAGTGGAGATGAGAACAGCGGAATTTTTTTCCGTTTCTCTCTTTCTCTCTCTCTCTCTCTCTCTCTCTTTCTCCCATCATGTATATGATCACGTAAACGTGATCGTGACTCGGTTTGCCAGTTTGGATTATTTACGCAACGATGTCGATGCGCGTCGGAGGATGGGCTCGTACATATGTACTGCATATACGTAAGTCCGGGCGAGTATATGCAAAACATGGGCGGAGCAGGCACAATCTGCACTGTCATCAACATACACCAGAACACGACGTGGCTCTTCGTGACACATTGTATAGACGTCGTCCTATGTTGGTTACATTTAACCGTAAATGAATAATCGAAGTACTTCGTGCAAATTCCTCGAGAATTTCATCTTTTAAAAAAATTAATCGTTAAGAGGAAATTTTTTAAAATTGCAATTCTGGAAGAGTTTTACTTAACTTAACAATGACACAAGACTGGACCATTGTTTTAAAATGAGATATTTGAAAAAAATCATTTCATTTTTTATGATTAAGTCTGGTTGAAAATAGAGACGAATTAAAATATTTTGATTAAATATACTAGATTATATCAATCGGAATTATCTCAACTATCGGTTATCTCAACTATTTCTATCAGAATATTCTGCTTGATTCATTTTCAACCAAACATTTTTCTTAGTGAAAAATTGTATTTTATTTTATTATTAAAAAATACAATTGATTGAAATCAATTAAATTTTACTAAATAGTACTAAATAATACTCTCTAAATTCTCGGAATGAAATCTCACTTTACACAAGAGTTAAAATACTATCACTATTAAAGTTCATTCCAAAGGAAAAAAATCTTACTTCTTTTTTTTGAAATCTCATTCCAAAAGTGTAAAAAAATCTAATTCCAAAAAAAAAATTGAAAATCTATCACTCTTATTCAAAATGAAAATCTATCACTCTTATTCAAAGTGAAAATATTTCAATCTTTTTCAATAGTTTGTCAAACTTTGACTCTTGTGGAGTGAGATTTCACTCCAAGAAATTTAGAAAGTACATCAGAAAAATGCAACGCGCGTTTATAGCACAAAAACTAGCATGTCTGCTACCAGGTGGCAACACAAGAAACGAAAGCATGTGCGGAAGAAAGGATTCGTCCTGCCTGATGTAGAGGGACGATTTCTCGTAGCTCGCCACTATCCATGAACAAAACGTCAGATCTTGTATATATATTTGCACACATTTAATTTTACCGGTATGCGTGTGTATAAACTCGCGTGTGAGACACCTCGTCGCGCTAGCACATGCCCCACCCGTTTATCTTATCTCGAGTCTCTTATCGACGGTATATTTGCTCCCTCGAGGGCTCGACGACCCGCGGGATTAAAGCGTCGAGCGACCAACAATGAACCAAGAAAATTCGTGCCCGCCGATAGGGCGATACTTCACGCGACGCGACGCGCAAAGGTGAACGTACACCCGATAGGAATGAACGATATGAAGCTGACCACACGCGCATGTCAGCGAATCATATAACGTGCTGATGCGTCCGGCAATTTTTTTTCTTTTCATTTTTTGCGGCTGTCGCTTCTGGCGTTCGAAGCACGCTACGATCTTGAACGCGCGAAAATGTTGAACTTTCTATATAATCGCAATTTTTCACACGAAAATCGGACGGTCTAAAAATATATGTAAATATACGTAACACGTTTGGACAGGAAAAACAGTTTTTCTAAATTTTCCAAAAAGTTAGATATAAATTTGAAAATAATTTTATAAAACATTTAAACTGTTGTTAGAATATCAAAAATTTTTTCAGCATTATCATATTTGAAATTCTCGCATAATTAATTTTGATAGTCCAACAAAATTATTTTCAGATCTATATTTAGCTAAAATTTTAGGTTCTTTAACAAAATTATTCTTTCTATGCAGCTGTAAGAATAATCAGACCTAATATTAAAGATCTATTAATTGTAAATGTTGTTATGTAGTGGAGCATCATTATAAAATTTCACAAAACGCATACGAATAAGGGAAACGGTAGGAAAATGCGCAAATAGATTTCACAACTGAGTCTTGCTCAGCACGCGAGTTATTCCCTCCGGCAAAACCCTTTGGAAGCAATAAAGATATCGCGCGGATTTCCGCCAGCGCTGCGAATCGCGAGACGCGGCTGAGTCATCGCAGCACAAACACTTTCCTCGATTTCGACAAAAGCAAAAGAAATGCACGAGCGGCTAAACTGCTTCTCGTGTTCTCCATCGGACGTCGTGTCGTGAAGATTCGAACATGTCAATTGCAGCCAAAGTAACGGGGACGTCTTGCAAGAAGGACCGACGCGTGAGTAGATAAGCAAGCGAACTCGGCTCGTGTGACCATTAAACTAAATTCTTGCTTCGACGGCTCGTTAGCCGAGTGCACGAAAACGTCCTCGAAAAACCAGCTTCAACGAGTTTCACGATTGAAAGTTCGTCGCTCGATTTTTCTTTTTTTATGAAACTTCAATTGACCATCGAACGATTACGCTTCTCTTCAATGTGCAAATAATTTCCTCAAAAAAAAATCGATCTATCTATTTGGTTGAAATCGGTTATAAATTCTCTTTGTCTCTAATTTCGCGAATGATTCTAGATTTATAGCGAAGTATTTTGGAACGAATTTTCACTGAGAGAAATGATTTTGTTATAAAAACAAATCAAGGGAAAGCAAATGTGATATTTGTTAAAAAAACGATCGATTTGTTACGATTACAAATTAATTTGTCAATGTAACAAATAATCAATAGTATCGCTAGCAAATAAGAAGCT
>NW_012130085.1:2298165-2310461 GCF_000143395.1 Atta cephalotes
AGAGAGAGAGAGAGTAGCAACATAATAAAGAAAGAAGAGGATAAGAGGCAAACAATTCACAGAGAAGAAGATAGAAAATAGAACCATTGCAAACTCGTTCGATCCTAGAATAGCTACTACCCGTTATTTATTAGTTGTTTTGGTATAGATCCGGGTTCTCTTTATCTATAAAGTCACACTACTTCTAGATAATTGAGAAGAAATCTTGTAGTAAACGAAATTGAGAGACGAATCTATGTTAATCTTACAAGAGCCTATTAAATTTTTATACTATGAAGGAAAGTACAGAGAAAGAGGAAGAGAGAGAGAGAGAGAGAGAGAGAGAGAGAGAGAGAGAGAAGTTTCTTATCTTTAATTATATTACAGAATTTCTAGGTTCTTATTATATTTGGCAAAAAATATTGTCTAACAACAATTTTTTTTATTATAATAAATTTTTTTCTATTATAATAAATAATCAAAAAGATAATTTAGCGAGATTTTTTAAAAGGAAAATAAAATTGTTATTAGAAAAAAACCGAAATTATATGTAGCAAGAGAAATAACTGAATTAATATATAATAAGTTATAAGTAGGAGAAACTGGAATCAAAAGTAACATGGCTTACCCGTATTATTTTTAATTCCAGTTTTCTCCTACTTATAACTTATTACTATATTATATATTACTATATAACTTATAACTATAATTCAATTATTTCTCTTATTACACATAATTTCGGTTTTTTTGCTAATAACAATTTTATTTTTTTTTAAATCTCGCTAAATTATCTCTTTCATTATTTATTATAATAGAAAAAAAATTGCTATTAAACAATCTTTTTTGCCAAATATAATAAGAAACTAAAAATTCTGCAATATAATAAGAAACTTCCTCTCTCTCTCTCTCTCTCTCTTTCTCTGTGCTTCTCCTCCCCCCTCTCTCATATAATAAATTACAAGGATTATTGGAAAAATTAATTGTACTAATAATAAAATCAATTACAGATGATATATGTTATTAAACAGAAGAACAACAAGAAATGATCGCAAAAAGATTTCTGTGTAACGAAGCACTTTGCTTCGATTGACTGGCTAGCTGTGTAGTTTTACGAAGCACTTGATCGTGAAGAGAATCTGCTTCACAAATTAATTTATTGGGATAGGCTCACAGCTGCTTCGATAATTCTTTTCGCCTCACACGATTTCAATGATCCCATACATTGTCTTTACTACTAAAGTATTTTTCTGGAGCTATAATCTTATAAAACTCTATTGATTGATTCGCGCAATTTTTTAATAATGAAATATATCGTTTAAGATAAATCTAATAATTAAATGAACCGGGAGAAATCTTTAAACATGAAAAAATAAAAAGAATAAAATAAATAGAATAACAAAAAATAGAATAAGTAGAATACATTAGTATGATTTTCAATACATATCATTTCTAAAATACATATAATACATATAAATAATACATTCTTAATTCAAAATTAATTTGTTTTGCAGTAAATATAATTGACTTATTCTAATTTTAAGCAGATCTATACTCTCACAAAAAATGATTAAATAAAAAATAAAATCGCATTTCTTTAAATAAATGTAACAAATGTATATACATGTGTGTATGTAATTATATATCTTCTATTCCTTCAATTATCGAATTTCAATAGCGAATCCTGAATTATACATAAACTCACTCATTTAATCTCATAAATAAATAATCATGCGACTCACCGGTACGATGCGCAGCGGAGTTTTGATCGTAACTGCAAAATACAAATACAAAATACAAATTATAGCAGCAAATAAAATAATGTTTCAAAAAATAATTATGCTTTGTCTGTCACATTAAAGGAGGTAAGGCAAATGCAATATGTAAGATTACTTGAAAAAAATTATAAAATAATCTAAATTATAAATTGCATTTAAAAGTACAAAAAAATTAGAGATAACTATTTAGATCAAATGTTATTTCAATAAAAAATAATATTTTTTAAATTTATACTCTAATAGAAATATATGAAAATGTATTATAAAATAATGATAAAAATCTCAATTTTTTAATATATGTATTTTATGAATTCAAAAATATTTATGTAAAGTTACATTGAGATGCAGACTGTTCAGTAAATAATATTTATTTGTTATAAATCTCAATGAAATTTTGCATAAATTATTTTTAGTATTTAAAATATCTACATTAAAAAAAATTAGATTTTTGTTATTATTTATAAAAAATTTTTTTGTTTATAACAATAAAATTAATATCAAATAAAATAAATAATCTATAAAAATGTATGTGCTCAATAAAAAAAAATGTTATAAACATAATTTTCACATGTATGTAGTTTGTTTAAAGCGTAAATATTAATATACATGTTTTATGCCCTTACAATCTCCTTAATAAAAATATAATAATTAAATATATAATTAAATTATAATAAAATATTATAATTTTTTGTTTTGAGTAAAAATATTTAAGTAATTATAAAATTTCTCTGTTTTTCTTTTTTCTTTTTACTTATTTATAAACTCTCGTATATACACGTGTAGGTGTGTGTTTGTATTTCTTCAATTTTTCTTTAAGAAGCATTTACTCGTTTCACACAAACTGTTTGGATCGAAATTCAAACGGGAGTAAACTAATTGCGTAAACAGTAAATACTAGATAAATAATAAATTATACTTACCCAAGGTTGCTCCGCCGTTGCTCGATGCCTTCCAGGCCTCCTCCTCCTCTCAGCTTCCTTCAATGCACACATTCACACACGCAACACTCGCGAAAACGTGGTTAATTAATCGCGGTGGTGCTTTGCACGGCACTCCCGACATTAATATACGTATACGATGCACATTTCATTACATTTTGCCGTCGCGAAAAAGTAAAAAAATAGAAATCGCACGAGAAATATGATTCACTCGGCGAACTCGACAGCGAATGAATTTCGAACGACAGGTAGCTTTAACAATTTACCGATATAAATGCGCCACAGTATCTCCGTTCATGTTGTAACTTATGGAAATTCAGACACGAAATTATACAATTACGATTATATTTATCAATTCAAATGCGCGTCGCGACGCCACTCAACAAAGTGCCTGTCTGGTATGTAACATAAATATTTGAATGCTGCATCCGGGCAGCATCAATAACCTTACCGCGATATCATCCGACACTGCGCGAATCGAATTCATTAGCTAGATAAGAAAAATAAAGTAAAATAAATAAGAATGGAGAAAGAGTATAATCGATTTCGTCGAAAAATACGCGAAAGTATGTCAAGATCGATATGAAAGCTTAATATCACTCGCACGATACGTTTCATGTGCGTCAACGCCGTGAATGTCAGTACAACGAGAAGTTGGCGATGCTCCGTCCGTTGGAAAATTCCATATACTGCGCCGTTTCGATTCCCCCTCAGATTCACTCACGTACTAAACATGATGTAGACAATGCACGTTTTCTGTTTGATAATCGCTTGAATTTTAGTAAATTACTAAAAACTATGCTATATTTTGTATTGTGCAATTCCAGAAAGTAAGTAGTCTAATCTAATAAAGCCGAATCTACGCGATCGCAAAATTAACGCAGCGTGTCGTATTTCAGGTCGTATAGACTACAGGACATAAATGGAGGACATATTAAAGTGAAATGAACCTAAATTTCCACATTCTGGAGTCGGAAATTGTATGTCTATCCTGCATTCCGCATTCCTGTGTAGATCCGACTGAAAAAAACATGCATCGTATGCGCAAGTTTAAGGTATGTGTCGAATAGAAAGTGTGAACTGTTCATCTCAATATACTCGCGAATAATCAGATAATTATAGCCGCTTAATTGCGTGAGCGATAATTGCGGAGAAAAATTGCGTTATTACGATTATGGAAATTTACGCCGCGGAGCAACGATCTGAGTATTGACCTTCTCGAGTCTCGCCGTGCGAATGATAACGCGGTAACCTTGGTAGGTACGCAGTACGGCATGCTGTGACGTCACGCCATGACGTATTGTGACTAGTACACAAAAACGGCGAGCATTGAACGCCGAGGTCGCCAAGCGCCAAGCGTCATGTAAACAATCAATTCAAAATAGGTATCGTCGTATTAGTTACGAACAGGTACGAGGGTATACCATTCTGATTATTACGTCTATCGATCTATTCGCGTTGCTTACACTTTTTGCATTCAGTATTTTTGCTTTCTCTCTTTCTTCAACGTCCGAATATCTATTCATCTCACTTTAAATGCAAAAATTTTGAAGATTTCAAGCAACAGATCTATTGTCTCTATTTCGAGTTCATCACCGTCGTATCGTATAAGATAGATTAGATTAGAATTTAGAATGATAAAATTAAAATAATGGATTTTATAATTCGAAAGAGAAGAACAGTTCATCTATAAGTGATGTTAAATTTTTCAGATATAACAAATATAAGATGGCATACAAATATTATATCATTTGGTTTAAATATAATACATTAATTTTTTTAATAAAATTGATTATTAAATAAATTAAAGATATCGTTCATAGTTTTTGGAAATCAGAAACTAATGCTTTAAAAAAAAGGAATTTAAAATCACGCTAGAAATAATATATTAATTTAAAAAAAATTTATATGTATCTTTATATAAAGAATGTATAGAATACTATTAACCTTTATTTAAGTATGAATCATTAAACAGAATAGTGAAAATTGAGACATAATTTTGAAATATCTTCACGCGAATAATTACGTTTAAAAGAATCGCGCAAGTAATATAAGAATTGAACAAGCGTCAGAGATGACACAAAGCAAAATGCGAAGTATACGACGATACCCGTTTGTCAAAAGCATATAAAATAATAATTGAATATTTTTCATACGCTACAGTTGAATATCCAGACGCTGCGGCGCAGCGCGGCGCCCGGCGAACTGCGAGGGGAAGCGCAAACTGAAAGGGGAAGCGCGAGCCGCAAGTAGCGAAGGGGAGCGCGTCATCGACTACGTCATCACTTTGGCATTCGCTCAGCGACCTTGGTGGGGGACGGCAGTACGAGTCGCTCCGGATGGCGCATTATTTTACAAAAATTAGATATCTACGGACACGAATTACGTACAGATTGTTCAAAACTAACTCTGTAATAAGTGTTAAGAAACAGGTCAGAAATTATTCACATAAAATAATAGATTCTAAATAATTCTTTTATCTTTTTATTAAAAATGTGTATTTTAAATATCTTTATTTTTTTAAACACAATCGAGTCTATATTATATATTGATAATTTGATTTTTTTATATTATGTAAAATAAACTAAAATCCAATTAGTATTTCGTCGCGGAATTAATGAAGATTTAATTTGTTAAATCGATTTTTTCAGAAATCAGCAGTTTAGTTTTAATGGCGCGAATTATTTATTTTATAATTTCAAATATTTTGTTTAAATAAGCAATATATCAAATAAATTATATGTGCATTATTAAAAATAACGAAATACTTAACTTTTTAAATCATTCTAATTGCGTCAATGTGATAAATTTAGTCAATCTTTCCATATACGAAAATGTTAAATTAAAAAATTCTTTTTATGTAGAGTGAATAATGGATTATTTAATCTTTTATTAAAAAAAAGGAATTCGATATTTTGCTCATAAAAACGAAATTTTAGTAGCTGACTTGTTCGTGTTCTATCTAATCACTATATAATGTAATAATATTATATATAAAAATTGAAAGACTAAAATAACTGAGTAAAAATATCAATTTAATTATAAAATCCTATTTTCGATTTTAAAGAATGAATTTTACTGCTTAAATATTTCGGTGTCAATTAATATATGAATTTATATACAATACATATCCAATAAAAAAATTATTATCTAAATTATATCGTAAAAATTAATTATAGATAACGATGTGTGTATAAGTGTAATGCTGTCAAGAGAATCGTATCAACAGTTTATTCAGAATATCTCAACATATAAGGTGAGTACACATCGAACATTGTATTTCAAATCTTTGCATATGAGCAAGTTAGTATCGCGCGGCTTTCTATTTTATTTTACAAAGTTAATATCGTGCAAGTATTATAGATAATTGATAATTTTTTTTCTACATCTTTACAATAATGTTAAATTAAAATAATGATTATCTTTACATTAAATGAATAATAAATCATTCATTTTTTTTATTGAAAATAGGAATTCTTAATAATTTTTTATAAACGTTTTAATTTATTTGTCAATGTTGACTTATAACTATTATAATTGTACCGTAACATGATATCTATTTATGTGTGAAAAAGAGAAAAACAGTTGAACAGAGAAATCAATGTCTCATCTAAATTGTGAAAATTAATTATAGATAATAGAACGTATATATAACGTAACTTGACTGATTTTATTAAATAAACCATTTGGAATATCATAGACTTTGATCATTTATATATTATAGTTCGACATTATTTTTTGCTCAGAATTTGAAATCTTTGAATTTAATTCATTTTCAAAACACATTATTAAACTCACAATCATGAGACATTGTGAAGTCTAGCTAAGCGCTGCAGTCACAGCAATAGTCCGCATAAAACGCGTTTTACCCTAGAAACGTTGACTCAGCTATTTGCAAATTATCCGGCTCCCATTTTATGAAATAGCCAGAGGTATTATTATGTATAATTGAATATATCATAGACTTAAACTGTAATATATACCTTTGAGTCATTCGTGTCCTGCGCATTTTTTTTCTTTGAAATACTAAGAGTACCGGTCGTTTTTTATTCTTAAAAAAAGTTTGGCATCTAAAAAACAAATTTTGTGCGTTGCCGGCCTCAATTCGTGTATCTTTTAACTGGCATAACTCCGAAGTTCATTTCTGGATCACAAATGACTCAATGTGTACATTTTTGTAACAAAAAATTTTTATTTTTTTCTTTATTTTCAATTAATTCTCGGTTGTATTGAGAGACTATTTCGCAAATTATTAAAAAAAGAATTTAATTCTAGAACAACATATTTGCATTTAATAAACATGATTTTTGGTACTCTTGTTCTAAATGTTATCAGTAATATTATATATTATATATTATGTTGTGTGTTTGTAATGATTATAAAGAACATTTGCTTAATAAATTATAAATTTTTTTAATACAATACCAATGTCAAATTTTGTGTCAATAAAACAGCATTTGCGGTAAATTTTGCTGCATTATTTTATTTTAAAGAAAACTGCTGCTGAAAGTCGCCATAAGCTTCTACAAGCAAACGATGACTTTCGGCAGCAATTTTCTTTAAAATAAAATAATACAGCAAAACTTGCCGCAAATGCCATTCTATTGGCACAAAATTAACATTTTCAATGCAATGAGAAAATTTGTTTACACTGCATTCTGTCATATATTAAAGCTTAATTAGGTACCTAATACTTAGATATGTTACAATCTTAAATTACACAGTACATCTTAGAAAATGATAAAAACTTATTTGTACACCAATAAAATTCTAAAACAAAAATGTTTAAAGGAAAAATATGGTTCAGTATTTTAAAATTGACATTCCAAACTACAAGAAAAAAAAATAATTCAAGTGTCGGCTGTTCAAAAAGTTTAGTTATTGAATAACCTGAAAATGATGTTTTTTTAATATGTATGAAAGTACATCGAAGATATATTGCATTTACATTTTAAATAATGCATTTTATTATTGTGTTAAAAAAACTTATAATTTATTAGGAATGTTCTTTATAACATTACAGACATAATATATGATCTTACTGACAACATTTAGAACAAAGGTACCAAAATCGCGTTTATTAAGGTCTAATATTGTTTTTTTAGGGTTAAATTCTTTTTTTAATAATCTTTTTAATAATTCGCGAAATATTCTCGCATTACAATCAAGAATTAGTTGAAAATAAAGAGAAAAAAAAATCAAAGAAATATAAATTCTAATGATCTAAATCAATAATAATTAAAAAGCTTCTGTGAGCCGAACGCTAGTTTTTAGTTGCGCACAATAATTTTATTATTTTCCAATTTACACGTATGATAAAATAAATAAAACATTACGTTCAATATTAATTCTACTGAAGCGAACCCAAAATGTGGGTCGAAATATAATATTTTATTTATTTTATCATACGTGTAAATTGGAAAATAATAAAATTATTGTGCGCAACTAAAAACTAGCATTTGATTCACAGAGGCTTTTTAACTATTATTGGAAAAATAAAAAATGTTTTAGTTGCACAAAATGTACACTGTGTACATTCTGTACGTAGGTCATTTATGATCCAAAGGTAAACTTCGAAGTTATGCCAGTTAAAGGATATGTATGAATTGAGGCCAATAACGCACAAAACTTGTTCTCTAGATGCTAAACTTTTTTTAGGAAGAAACCGATATTTGACCAGGTGTTCTTAAAAAAAAAAAGAAATGCGCAGGGCATGAATGACCCAGAGGTGTGTATTAAGAGGTAAAAAAATATCATTTTCGGGTTACTCAGTAGCTAAATTTTTTGGATAGTCAACATTTGAATTTTTGTTATTTAGAATGTCAATTTTAAGATATTGAATCATATTTCCTTTAAACATTTTTGTTTCAGAGTTTTACATTTTTAAAACATGTACGAAACAGTGCATTTTTCTTATTTTGTTTAATTATATTTACTTATAACAATTTATCTACAATTTGTTATGAATATATACAACTGTACACACAACAGTAAACACTTTCTAAAGATATCAAATATAAAAAAATAGTAAATAATCATTTAATAATTTCTATACTTGTAAAAAATAATGATAATTAATTAAATTATCCGGAACAAATGATCGAACGTAGTAAGTATCAAAAACTAAAGATGTGTACTAAAGGTTGAAAAATCGGATTGTATAATTGAAAAGAAATAGTTCTCTCTAGTGCTGTTAAATTATAATTCGAATATAGCAAATGTAAGGTGGCACATAAAATATTATACCATTTGGTTTAAATATAATACATTCATTTTTTTAACAAAATTGGTATAGAATTAATTACTAAAGCCTGAAATTGGATAATTGTGTATGACATTTCGTGCACTATTCTGTAGATACTTACCGTGCATATAATACTTACAATTGTAAGTCAGTTTTATGTTTCATTATTTCCATTGCGAGTTAAAAGGGAAATATAAATCAGCAATTACTTATTTATCTTAAAAGTACATTTTAAGTAAACATAGGAAATCTAGATATTCAGACGATCGTATTATATATGTGTATAAATTCAAACTTGAGCATTCAAACATGAATTGCCCCAGTTACATGGAATATATGCATTGTGTTTGGGGAGAACTGCATTAATGAGCACACAATTCAACGATGGTTCAGCAAATTTTGTATTGGATAAGGTACATGGAACTTGAGCATATTTGAAAGGATATCGTCAATAAAAGGACGTTTATTTTATAGTTTTTGAAGATTAGAAACTGATGCTATTAAAAAAAGAAATTTATAATTTAAAATCAGCCATAAGAAATAATATATTAATTTAAATAAATAACATATATGTATCAAATAAATTATATGTATATTAAAAATAATAGAGCCTTAACTTTTTAACTATAATTAAAAAAGGAGCATACAGCCAAAACGCCAGTTATTCGTCGCGATATCATATATTTGAAATTATTATTACAAATTAAAATTCATAAACATTCCTTAACTTTTTAATAAAATCATTTTAATTGCGTCAACGTGATAGATTTAATAAATCTTCCTATATACGAAACCATTTCATTAAAAGATTAAATATTAAATTAAAAGATTCTTTTTGTGTAGAGTGAGTAATGGATTATTTAATCTTTTATTTTAAAAAAGCAATTTGATATTTTGCTCACAAAAGCGAAATTTTAATAATTAACTTGTTTGTGTTATCTAATCGCTATATAATGTAATAGTATTTATATATAAAAATCGAAAGACTAAAATAATTAAAAAAAAACTCAAATAAATGAAAATATCAATTTAATTAATTAAAATCCTATTTTCGATCTCAAAGAGTGAATTTTAGTGTTTAAATATTTCGGTGTGAGTTAATATATAAATTTATATGATTTATATACATATCCGATAAAAAAAACTAATATCTAAATTATATCATAAAAATTAATTACAGATAACGGTGTGTGTACAAGTGTAGTGCTGTCATGCGTCGAGAGAATCATGTCAACAGCCTATTCAGAATATCTTAACGTATATAAGGTGAGTACACATCGAATGTGTCTGTGTATTTCAAACTTTTAGATATTAGTTTGTATCGCGTAGCTTTCTATTTTATTTTACGAACTTAATATCGTGCAAGTAGATAATTAATAATTCTTTTTCCATATACATATTTACAAGAATGTTAAATTAAAATAATGATTGCTTTTATATGATTAAAATTATGATTAAAGGTAATCATTAATTAAATTAAATTATGATTACCTTTACATTAAATGAATAATAAATCATTTACTTTTTTATTGAAAATAGAAATTCAGTAATTTGCTCTTTACAAATGTTTTAATAATTAACTTGTCAATGTTGACTGACTTATATTATAACATAATATGATATCTATATATGTATGAAAAAAAGAAAAACAGTTGAATAGAGAAAATCAATGTCTCATCCAAATTGTGAAAATCAGATAATAGAACGTAATATAAGAATTATTGATCTTAATAAGTAAACTGTTTGGAATATCATTGACTTTGATCATTTATAGTTCGAAATTATTTTTTGCTCAGAATTTGAAATCTTTGAATTTAATTCATTTTCAAAACACATTATTAAACTCTCAATCGTGAGACATTGTGAAGTGAATCTAATTAAATCGCGCCACAGTCACAGCATAGTCCGCATAAAACGCGTTTTACCCTAGAAATGTTGACTCAGCTATTTGCAAATTAATGGGAGCATTATATGCTTCCATTTTAGAGGTTGAAATAGAGGTATTATTATATATAATTGGATATATCATGTTCTGAAACCTTAATATCTGTGGATCATTTGTGTCCTGCGTATTTCTTTCTTTTGAAATATGAAGAGCGTCTGATCAAATAACGATCTCTTTTGTATTTCTAAAAAAAGTTTGGCATCTAGAGAACAAGTTTTGTGCGTTGCTGGTTTCAATTCATGCGTATCCTTTAATTAGAATAACTCAATACGTTAATTTTTTATTAAAAATAGACATTGTTCGGATTTCATGTAGTAAAAAGTTATCACAAATTAATACACATCTCTGGGTCATTCGTGTCCATTTTTTTTTTTAATACCAAGAGCACCTGATCAAATATCAATCTCTTTTCTATTCTTAAAAAAAATTTGGAATTTAGAGAGTAATATATTTCGTGCATATCCTTTAACTGGCATAACTCCGAAGTTCCCCTTTGGATCAAAAATGACCAAAGTGTGTATATTTTCTGTAAAACATTTTTTCTTTATTTTCGATTAATTCTCGGTTGTATTGTGGAAATATTTTGCGAATTATTAAAAAAAAAAATTTAATCCTAAAACAACGTATAAGCCTTTATTAAACGCGATTTTTAGTATCTTTGTTCTAAATGTTGTTAATAATATTATATATTATGTTATCTGTAATATTATAAACAACATTTTCCTAATAAATTATAACTTTTTTAAACACAATAGTAATAATAAAATCCATTGTTTTAAAATGTAAATGCAATATATCTTGAATTTATAGCCGTTCATGCATAAAAAAAAATATTATTTTTAGTTATTCAATAACTTAAATTTAATGTTTTTATTGGGGTTTTATATATTGGGTTGTCCGAAAAGTTCGTGCCGACTAACCTATATAATTTAATAAATGTATACTAAAATTTAAATTTTCTGCGTTTTAATTTTCCTTCAATATCGGCACGAACTTTCCGGACAACTCAATAATATTTTTATATAATATAACGGATGTGTATATTAATTTGATTAATATACTATAGATGCATATATGCATTAATTTAATAAAAATATATTAAATATAGATAATGTATATAGCATTCCATATATCCGTTACCTTAAAATAAATAAATAATAATAGATTAGGATATTTCTTTCGAGATGGTGATTTTTCTCGTCTCATTCGAATCTTTACTTGTAAAAATAATAAAAATTAATCGATAACATGAATGACCGAACGTGTATAGTAAAAATGTCCAAAATGAAGGTATATATATATATATATATATATATATATATATATATAGTAGTAGTAAGTAAGTAAAGTAAAGTAAGTAATTAAGTTAATTAATTAGTTTATTTACTTTTACTACGTAAGTAGTACTTAATTAC